>NC_037328.1:97729680-97884680 GCF_002263795.3 Bos taurus
ATTGAACTAAATGACTGAATGAATATCATGTCATCTCTAAGAGGTTTCTGCGTAGCTTTATTCTGAATATCACCTCGCTGGAATGCTTCTAGGGAAGCGAAAGGGAAGGAGTAAGTAAGAAGAGATGACAGCCAGCAGCATTTGCTCGCTCTCCTACAAGCTGTCTGAGCGCTCCCTGTGCACGCCTGGTGCTGGTGTAGATGAGGTCCCTAAACTCAAGCAACTTAGGGAATTTGTGCTAAGTGCATGGTAGAGAGAAAGTAAAAGTGCCATCACTCTCCCTGAGATGGGAAAAAGGCAAACAAAACAACAAGCACAGACAAACCCAGCCTTGTGTTTTTCTATCCTTAGCACGTGTGTGCATGCCAAGTTGCTTCAGTCGTGTCCGACTCTTTGTGACCCCATGGACTGTAGCCTTTAGTATAGCAGTTTCTGAAATGTTGGGGGTAGATTAGAATGGAGAATGGGGTGATTTCGGTGGTTCACAGGCTGAGGACTCCACAGCCTTGAACCAAGAAGTGAGAGTCCTTTCCTTTCAAGCTCTCTTTTAGTCCTTCCAACAATTGCAAGAAAAAATGAAGATTTTTCTCATTAGAAAAATTGAGATATAGAGATATTGAGCTCAATAGAGATAGAGCTCAGTAGAGATATTGAGCATAAAGACAGAGGCTTAGTTGGGTGACAAAATTTAGCTAGAATTTAATAACATTGCTTAGTTTTCATTCTCGATACCATTCCCTGTATCATAGCAGATGATACTGGTTTTCCATTTGAAATTGTTCTTTTTAAAACAGATTTAAGGATCGGAAGTAAATGCTTGAAGAAAACTGTCAAGTTACTATGGTCCAGGTGACATGCAGGTGACTGTCAAGGAGGTACCAGGAAGCGTTTAAGATCTTGAAGAGGCAAGGCTGGGCGAAACCAGGGCACCAAATCCAAGCCTGAGGTCCCTCTGCAGTGTACAGATGAATTTTGGGGTGAAGTTTTCAGAATGTTGTTGTTCAGTTGCTCAGTCGTGTCCAACTCTGTGACCCCATGGACTGCAGCACGCCAGGCTTCCCTGTCCTTCACCATCTCCCAGAGCTTGCTCAAACTCACGTCCATATGAGTCGGTGATGCCTTCCAACGGACTAGTCCTCTGTCTTCCCCTTCTCCCCCTGCCTTCAATCTTTCCCAGCATCAGGGGCTTTTCAGAATAGTAGGTTTTCATTCCTCATAACTTGTGGGGATGAAGAGAAAAATGCCTCAAACTGCGTCTTCCCTGTGGGTCATGGGACAAACCCAGGCCACCTGCTAAGGGAGCTACTCTCAGTGTCCCCCAGGCCTGTTTTTTCAGAGCTCCCCACACCTGTGCCCTGCAGTGTTTTACATTTTTAGCAGAGATCATTTTGTTCCCCCACCACCCTTCTCAGATGGCGCTAGTGGTAAAGAGTCCGCCTGCCAATGCAGGAGACATAAGAGATATGGGTCTTATCCCTGGGTTGGGAAGATCCCCTGGAGGAGGGCATGGAAACCCACTCCAGTATTCTTGCCTGGAGAATCCCATGGACAGAAGTGCCTGGTAGGTTACAGTCCATGGGGTCGCAGAGTTGGGCATGGCTGAAGCAACTTAGCATGTATTGTCCCAGCATTTGATTTTCCCGAACCTGCGGGGCACAGTAATTGCTGATGACTTTGAAATGGCACAGGGGTTGTGGCAGAAAGTTGCTGTGTATTTTCCCCACTGTGGAGAGAAGGCAGGTTTCTTTCTACATTTGTGAGTAGTGTTGCCAGCCTCTCTTGCTCCATCTGGCAGTCGTGTTGGGATGGGTCCGAATGGCCAGTGGGGAGGTGGGAGGGGACCGTCCCTTGTCAGGGTTGGTGGAGATGGGCTGGCAGCAGGAGCTGGCATCCTGCTGTTCTCAGGAGACCCCTCTCTGATGGATGCCCGGGCAGCCTATGCCTCATAGGCCACCTGCGGGAGGGGGAGGTGGTGAAGCATGTCCCTGTGAACTCCACTCCAGGCAGTGAACAGTGGAGGGAGCAAAGCCCGGGAAATGGGCGCTAGTGGCAGTGGTAGAGGTGGAGTGACCAGCAGCAAAGCTCTCTGCTTGTCCCCAACCGTTCAGTAATTCCAGAGGCAGCATGCTCAGAATCTTAGCAAGAGAGCCCTGGGAGGGGAGTGGGCTTTCCACAAAGGTGCTGCCTCCGTCCAACTTCTTGTGTGCATATGGCTTTCCAGTCTTATTCTTAAAAAAATATTCAACTAAGATACTCCTGCTCCAACAGTAGAGTCTCTTGGCTGGGGAGAGAGCTGTCAGTCATTTGTTCCCAATTCAGTGTTCATCGGGCTTCCCTCTTGGCTCATATGGTAAAGAATCTGCCTGCAATGCAGGAGACCTGGGTTCAATCCCTGGGTTGGGAAGATCCCCTGGAGAAAGAAATGGCAACCCACTCCAGTGTTTTGCCTGGAGGATCCCAAGGACAGAGGAGTCTGGCGGGCTACGGTCCATGGGGTGGCGAAGAGTCGGACACGACTGAGTGACTAACACCCTCAATGAACTAACATGTTCATTGAGCATCATTTAGAAAGAACTGGGTAGGAGTGAGGGGGCTCAGGGTGGCGGTGCATTCATGGCTTTACATTCATGAAGGGCCTTAAGCTTAAACTTGTGAGCTTTTTTTCAAATGAGAGTATATATACTGAAACAGAGGTATATGGAGGTTTGAACAAAGCCCATTCTAAAACTTTAAACTTGTATGCCATTATGAAACCATGCTGTCTGCATGGCATGATGATTCTAGCATACATATAAATCTTATATTTCTACACATTTTGAAAAGGCAAAAAACATATATACTTGTTACCTGTTAATATTTTGAATATACCACATTTTCATAAAGGCATTTTTGCCTCTTTCTTTTCCTCCTCCTCCAGTCATCTGGAGAAACTTCCAGCGGGGGAAAAAAATCTTTCCAAGCAAGAGCTAGAGAATGAGGGGAAGGGATGGTGTTCTTCATGGATTAAATGCTTTGAGTTCTTTGGTCATTAAAACACTGTGGTAATCCAGTCTGCTTCTGCATGACTCTTGAGATATGTGCTTATTAACTAGGTTTTGTCTCTCAGTAAGATATTCATAACAGCTTCCCAGGTGGCTCAGTGGTAGAGAATCTGCCTGCCAATGCAGGAGATGCAAGAGATATGGGTTTGATCCCTGGATCGGGAAGGCCCCCTATTCTTGCCTGGAGAATCCCCATGAACAGAGGAACCTGGCAGGCTTCAGTCCATGGGGTTGCAAGGAGTCACACATAACTAAGCACAGATGGATACAACACAACCAGATGTTCGTCAAAGTGCATGACCAACAGTGAGCCCTGTGCATCTGTCCACTTTGAGTCTGCTCCTCAGGGCCCAACAGCCAACTTTCTGTCCTGCAAGGACACCTGTGGTTTCCAGTCTCCGGGTCTTTGATTGAGCTCTATCTCTAGGATGGACTAGGAATACTCTTCCCCCTGAGCCCTTGCTAGAGAACTTTAAATCATCCCTTAAGGCCTGGCCACTTCTTCTTTGAACTTTGCTGAATCACCTTTGTAGCACAAAGCCTGCACTCCCATCTGTGCCGTGGAATGTATGGTTCCTATCTTGAAGGGCATCATACTCTCATATGTACCTTGATAATGTACAGAGAGAGCTGTGTTGTGTTTGTGTGTTAACACCCCGTGAGTTTCCTGTCCAGGTTCGCTTCTCATTCATCCTTAAATCCTCAGCCAAGTAGCTTGCAAAGGAAAGGTGCTCCATAAATGTTAAATATAATTGAGTCTTTTAATAAAATGATGAGTGTAACCTCTAACACTATAAAAATTAAACAAAAACCCTCAGAAGCAACAATGTGCACTAAAAATTAATTTGAAAATTTCCTTCCATATACTGTTAGCAAAGTACTTTACTTTTATAGGCCTCTCCTGTGCTATAAAACTCCCGAGTGTTCTAAAAATATTTTAAAAAATAGGCATTTAGAACCTCTTTAATGAACTACTTCCAAATGTGGCTACGATGTTTGAGGCTTTCACCGCAGCAGGTGTAAAACCAGCCACTGAAGCTGAGGACCAGGAAGCTGGGAATTCTTGGCCCCAGGTGGAAGTGGTGGCCCATCGAGATTCCGCACGTGTCAGGGGACACAGCTCCTGGTGGAGACCCAGGCTAAAGGGTTGAAGGTTGTCTCTGAGGGTTCTCTGTGGTCTGGAGAGCCTCTTCCTGAGTTCTTGCAAGATAGTTGGTGCATCTCCAATTCTTTTTTGACCTGACTTTACTTAGTGAGGGTTCATGGAGGCTGGCCCTTCACCGGCCACCTGAGCCCAGCACTGCTCACGTCTGAAGTGTAAATCAAGGCTTTCTCTACCACCTCACAGAACGGTAAATTCATTCCTTTCCTCTTTCTTGATTTTCTAATGGCCCTTGTTTATAAGTGCTTTATGGTAAAGGGTGTTTGAGGAAGCCATTAGTCTATCTCACAAGTTAATGTTCGAAAGGACAAAGGCTGGTCTAAAATATAGCAGGAAAGAAAAAAGAAAGAGGAGGGTGTGGCCCAGAAAAGAAGTATGAATTGTTTCATTTGCTTCTATGAGTTTATTTATTTCAGTTTATAATTTCTAAGAGTTTAGTTTAAAATGCTGCTGTTAGCATCTTTTTTAAAATTAGGATCCAGTATTACTTTCCCACTTTGATTGAGATTGCTTGAATGTTTTTCACCTGTGAGGAACAACAAATTTTAAAATTTTATTTTAAAAATAGCATTTTCATCTTTTGTTTTTATCATGACCTTTTATTTTGTGTTTTTAAAATTTTTATTTATGTATTGATTTTTGAGTATACCGGGTCTTTGTTGCTGCACGCAGGCTTTCTCTAGCTGTGGTGGGGGGGCGCCGCTTGTGCACAGGCTTCTCTTATTGCAGAGCACAGGTTCTAGGCACGTTGGCTTCAGCAGTTGCAGCACACAGGCTCAGCAGTTGTGGCTTGCCAGCCCTTGAGCACGTAGGCTTCAGTAGTTGTGGTGTACAGGCTTTAGTTGTTCTGTAGCACGTGGGATCTTCCCAGGCCAGGGATCGAACCCATGTCCCCTGCATTGGCAGGTGGATTCCTATCCACTGGGCCAACAAGGAAGTCCTAACATTTTCATCTTTGATTAAACTACAACTTAGGTACAGTTCTATCTAGGTTATTTTTCCTATGCTTAGCTCATGCCAGTGTGTATGTAATGCAGTGTGGAAAAGCATTAATTAAGCTATTAGGTAACGTCACTCTGTATCAGTTTCAGGTGTGGCCATGTGAACAGTGGGAAGACTAATAGCTGTGCTTGTATCTTGGCAGCAGATGGCTTTTCACTCTTGCCTCATTTCTGAGTTTCTGCAAAAGTTAACCACATGAAATGACTTTTGAATCTCCGTTCAACCTCACGATGCAGTGCCATTTTTGTGGGGCCATGTACACCTGCTTTCACTAGACTCCAGTCTCGTAAAACTGTCAATGCATCCTTTCACAAGAACACATTAGCATTGTTTCAAGTAAAGGGGTGTGCATGACTTTTTTGACTGCTGTAACTCGTTATAAGCAGAACTGAAAAAGGGTTAATTGATTGGTCCTCCTTTAAGGTGATACAGATACAGACTGATATCAGCAATTTTAGTGACACACCAAACAGTTACCTCACCCTTATGTAGCACTGTAATGTGTGCACATATGTCTGTGTGCTCACAAGGGCAAGATGTCTGTGGAGATGTATTGTGAACGAAGAAAGGGAAAATTCAACTTATTTGAGAGACGAATTGAGAGAAGCAAGGGTAAGATGAGAGAGGGAAAAGAGAAAAGACATCTTAAAATTCACATAGGATCATTAAAGAACAGAGAATAGACATATAGACTCAAGGGCAAGTGTATGTAAAAGCAACAGGATATTCACTTACTACCCCCTCCCAATTATTGTTAAATTTTTGACTGGACAAAGTCAGCTTATGCCAGTTAGACATAGAGAAACTTATACTGAAAATACGCAGTATCAGGGACATTTTTCTAATATAATATAACCAATGAAAATAGAGATGAGTCTTCAAGTTTGGAGCTTGAGGATAAACTACACAACGAAGGCAAGAAGATACAGTGAATTTTATAAACCTATTAGGCCTGTGTCTGGCTGATCTGAATTCTTTCTAGACTCCAATTTTGATCCAAGGGAAAAAAAAAAATCTCAGAAAAACATAAGGAATATTTTTGCCCTGCATAGTCATCACTTATGTACATAAACTTATAACTAAAATGAGATTTTGGAAACAGAATTGATAAATGGCTGTTGCATACTAATTAATAGCTTATGCTATTTTCCCAATATGCTAGTTTTTGGCTGGTAATTTTTTTGATAATCAGTTTGAATTGTTTGAAATGGGAAGTTATTTATGCTCTGAGCTTCTGATTGCATGCTCAGCAGTTTCAATCGACTCTTTGCTACCCCAAGGACTATAACCCACTAGGTAGGCCTGTCTGTCCATGGGATTCTCCAGGCAAGAATACTGGAGTGGATTGCCATTTCCTCCTTCAGGGAATCTTCCTGACCCAGGGATCCAACCTGCATCTCTTGCTTGGCAGGCAGATTCTTTACTGCTGAACCACCAGGGTAAGCCTGAGCTTCTGCTCACTCCTCCCAGTTTGGGAGTAACCTCTGATCGCTTGTCAATTGCCTTGAGATTCTCAGATGAAATGGAGCTTGCATTGCCAAATATTTTCACTGAGTCCAATGATAGATCACCTGAGCGTATCCTTCTTAACAATTAACTTCAATTTAGAAGACATTTAGAGTCTTCTGGAGGACATTTAACAGCAAGGGAAGTGATTTGTGGAAAGACTGTGAATTCCAGTCTTTTGGATGAAAGATGATAATGGGATTGAAGTCTTTTCCTCTGATTTATTATTTGTGTCCCCATTTCTCACACAGTGAAATTTCATATTTTTTCAAGGAGCTGAGCTTGCTTCAGCCGCATACCTGAGACCATTAGTAGAGGTTGGATCCCTTTTGAGGCCTTAGTTATGGCTTTTAAGTACATTTAGTATATAACAGGTAAGGCTTATAAGCCTGGTAAAAAGTGAAAGCTGTTATGAAAATAACTTTGACCAAAGGCGAAGAGTGAGTGTGGAAACAAGGAGCTACATAGAAGATGTATTGCATCACTTCAGGTCAGTATGTTTTAGGAGGAGGTGTGGGGAGGAAAATAAAATAATGAGAATTCAGTTGGAAAACAGAGAATCTAGAAACTACAAGAAAGATCTCAGTGAAAATATGGCTCTTTTAAGAATTAACTCTACCGTTAATCCATTACATGCCTCATACTTGTGACTGCCTTTGGCAACTCTGCATGGGCTTTTATTCATCACAGCTCTGAAGAAACTACAGTCCTGCTTCTGTAGAACTAAAGAACTAAAAAGTCACAGTTCTTTCCCTGGACGAACCTCCTCATCCCTGAAACTCAGAAGGGTTGGGCTCTTTGGTGATGGTCGCAGATTTCAATCTCGATGAGAAATTCCTTGTCAGGGACAAGTTGCCATAAAGCAGGGCCGTTTTCCCAGAGGGGCTGGTAAAAATACACACGCATTAGCAAGGGGAAGACACCACCAGGTTGAGCCTTCCAGTCAGAAGTTGAAATGTTTGTGCACACCAGACAGTGTGTCTGGGTACCTTGCGGGACAGGCCATGTTTGGTCTGGGAAAACAGTGCCATGTTTACCACCAGGGAAGGCCAGTGGCTGAGTAACAATGACCAGGCCCCAACAGCCGGAAGAGGCCCTTTTATAAATGGCTTTCTCATTAGGTTGAGTGGGAGTGTTTTTCAGCAAATGGCTCAGAGGGAGAGCAGCCCAAATGGCTGTTCCTGTCAGAGGGCAACACACAGGTCTGTGAACCCAGACTCTTCCACGGGCTCACCTTTCACTGAAAGGTGCCACCCCCTTGGCAGGTGTTGCCCTGGCAACACTCAGTTTCCTTTCTTGGGGGATCTTTTGGGGACTCTGCTAGTGTGGAGTGCTTGACATCTTCTAGAGCAGTAGTCCCCAGCCTTTTTGGCACCAGGGACCAGTTTTGTGGAAGACAATTTTTCCACAGACCAGGGGTGGGAGATAGTTTCAGGGTGATTCAAATGCCTTACATTTATGGAGCACTTTATTTCTATTACTATTACATCAGTTCCACCTCAGATCACAGGCTTTAGATCCCAGAGTTTGGGAACCCTTATGCTAGAGGGCTATCCCCATCCATCCTCACTTTCCAACCAGAAGCTTTTCGACACAGACATCAAAGAGGGCAGTGTGTCAGACAGGTGGAGAGGCACCAATTATATAAAAGTCAGTGCTGGTCAGTGTGTGTAATTATTTATTTCAGCTTTCTGTAAAAGGAGGGGCATTTTCTTCAAGCCAGGAAGAAATCTTGGCAGTTTCCCAGTTGTGAAATTCTATTGACAAAGGTGTTAAGCGAAGGGCAGGGCAACGTGGTCTGCTAGGCCCCTGCGCCTTCATCTCTGTGACCTGGGCATGTGTCAGGCCTGGACTGAACTGACCGGAATGACTCTGATTTGATGACCGTTAAAGGTCAGGCATATAATGGGATCAGATGTGTCAGTGGAGGTGAAGTACATAGCATAATAGATTGATGGTAATTAAGTAGTCGTGTTTAATAAGAGTCATCAGAGTTAAAGGCAGTGTTGGAATGAGCAGCTTGGGAAAGAGCGGGAAGGCCTGAAGAAAGGAGCTGGGAAATATGTCAAGGAATAATCTTTTTGTTACACTAAAGTAAATGCCAGAGGAATTGTGTGTGTGTGTGTGTGTGTGTGTCCATTTGTGTTTTAGGAGACACAGCATGTTTTCTGCCTAAAAATTGTTGTTTTTTTTAATTTTTACTGTGTTTCTAGATAATTTTTTAAAAGGCAAGGGGAATAGGTAGAGGAGAATTTATGAACTTATAAATGGCTCCAAGTCATCCTAATTCAATGTATGTCTAGAAAATATGAACCACAAACCCTCCAATAAAAATATTTCAACAAGGAGTTCAAACATTAGTCTGTATTTTATGTTGGATGAGAAGCTGGGTAGTTGCTGAATTTGATTTTTATCTAAATCATCAAACTCCTAGAATTGATTAATTTGCTTGTTTGATGAAAATTGTGTGGTTTTAGAAAGTTCTCGTTCTTCAGTAATCCTGAATTCTATTATTGTGAAGCATTATTGTTTAGTAAGAGAACGCATTGAATTAGTGTTACGTGAACAAGGGCAGTTTGAAGGTATTGTAACTATCACACATTTTCAGTATTTTATTTGCACAAACCATCAGTGGTCATCTGGATTTATACATGGATTTTCTGTCTAGTGGAGAAGGAAATGGCAACCCGTTCCATTATTCTTGCTAGGAGACTCCTATGGGCTGAAGTCCATGGGGTCGCAAAGAGTTGGACATGACTGAGCAACTAACATTTTCTGTCTAGAATGATCAGGTGTTGAGAATGCAAACAGCTAAGCAGGACTCTGTTGACCATGCCGCCTAGTAAATGAAGAGACCAGGGAAGGGGCTTCCTGTCTAAACTGCCTTGTGACTTAACAAGTCTCAATGACCCATGCTTCAGGCCGTTCCCTTCCTGGTTCTTTGTGCCACAGATATATGTGAAAGAAGGGTTCTGGATTTCAGGAGTTCTGACTTACTCTTTTCATTGGGTCTTTGGCTCAGTATATAATTTCTACCTGGAAGCAAAACTGAGTTGGGAAAAAGATTCTGAAGTGAAAATTTTTTTGAGTTACTTGCCATTCTTCCTTCTAGAGACCATGACCTGGATGGTCTGACCTCAGAGCCTGTGCTCTTAACCACTCCATTATAATGTCTGAGAGTCCTCAAGAGTATGGCTTGGTTTTATGAGGGCTTGATCTTATCTTTGAAACTCTGGAGGCATCGCAGTGCCAGGCACACAATAGGAGCTCCATAAATGAAAAGTAATAGTGATATAATCAGATTAACTAACTCCCACTGATATTTAGCTAATTTATTCATTCTGACAAAAATGTCTCCAGAATATAGTGATATAATCTTTGCACATAGGTGGAAGTTGATACGTTTTATGAGATGTATTAGGGTGGGTGCTCAAATAGAATCAATCACAGAGCTGTCTACGTTTGCTTAGTCTGAAAACAACCTCCTTTTTCAGCATATGGCCCACAAGTAAGCAGGGTCTTAGATATGTAGAGTCTTAGGGCTGGCAGGTAGGTTGGTCCAGCCCCTTTCTTTTTAAGAATGGGCTGACTATTGACAGAAGCTGTCCAGGCTTTTTGGGGGGAGATCTGTTGGAATTTGTGTGATAGCTCAAAATATTTATGGAGAAAGAGAGTTTGGAGTGCTTGAAGCTCAAATTGTTAGGTTTTAAACTTGATGGCCGATGTCTTATCTCTCGTCAGTCCTACCTCATATGTCAATGCCAGCAGGTAATGGTGGTGGTCGACAGAGCAGGTTTAGTACCTTGGATGCTCTAGACACATTTATAAGCAATTTGAGGATGGCACAATAAACAACTACTATGATTGTTTGTTTTTCAAAAGCATTTATAAACAATCAAATGAATCAAACAGCTATTCTACAACAACTACTACTGTCGTGACTAGTGACAGCTGATATTATGGCATACTTCCTGCCTGCCAGGAATTGTTCTAAGAACTTACATGTATTAATACCCTTAATTCTCACAGCAATTCAATGAAGTAGATGCTATTAATATGCTCATTTCATAGATTAGGAAACTGAAGTACTGAGAACTTAGTTAATTAAGAAGCTAAGAAATGTCAAATGGAGCACTGTTTCAAATTAATACAAAAATCCTTCCATGCTACCTGATGTGCTTCCCTGGTGGCTCGGACGGTAAAGAATCTGCCTGCAATGAAGGAGACCTGGGTTTGATCTCTGGGTTTGGAAGATCCCCTGGAGAAGGGGATGGCAACCCACTCCAATATTCTTGCCTGGAGAATTCCCTGGATAGTCCATGAAGTTGCAAAGAGTCAGACACAACTGAGCAACCAACACTTTCACTTTCACCTGATATTCTGGACTCCTTTATTTATTTTAATTCCTTTATAAAGCTGTATCTTTAGAGTAGAAATTCTAGGCTTTCTAAGTTGAAAAGGAATTTAGAAAACAGCTAGCCTATAGCAAATTCCAAAATTAATTTGGAATTTGAGACTCAGAAAGGTGTAGTGACTTTCCTAAGATCACACAGCTCTTTGAATGCAGACTTAAGTTCTGAACTGTTTCTCCTATAATGGCCTGTATTTTTCATGTTACTTTTTCATTTTCAAGATAGCATAAAATCATTGTATTTATCTCCTTCCATTCTATAGAAGAGAAGACAAACACACACACACAAAACAAAGTAGATCTAATTCCTTGTTATGTGTTTATAACGGCCCGGGTTGCATTAGGATCTACCGTGTAGGAGGCCAGAACCTTTGCTTGCTCCCATGAGCCTGGTATCTGGCTGCACCTTGATAAAGGCAATAATAGGTGTTCTCAGCCTTTCATATTGCCCCTCCACTAGGCTGTTTTGGCTGTGGTTACTTCTTGAGCCCATGGAGACAACCTTGGCTGAATCACTTAAAACACTTAATCACAACCAAGCACCTTATTCTACCAAAATAACTGCTTTTAAAAGTGTCCCAACTTGATCAACAGACAAGCATCAAATGGTGAGAGAAAAGCTGGAAGCAGACCTCGTAATTGGACTGTGCAATTGAAAGAGCAGAATGATTTAGCAATGATTGAACATTTGGCAAAGAATTTTTCATCAGGCTTTATCCCAAGTCTTTCAACAGAGGAGGGGCAGTCTTCTGAGAACCGTTTGAAATGGTGGAACAGCAATTAAAGCCCTTCATCGTTCACAGCTAGGAAGCAGAAATAAATATAGTTGCCAAATAAGGCACTGTGGGTGTTGGAATCTAGAGAGTTGCAATGGAAACAAACTTGTTGAAAACCAAATAAGATGAACACCGGGGAGTACAAAAGAAGGAAGGAAGATGACCATCACTCGGGCCCTCTGAGCCTTGTGTTAAAATGAGAATTCTGTCCCCTTCTAAGAATAAGTCTTCCAGTATTCACTTCAGGAAGTCCCATTGCTTCAGCTTGGATGGCTCATATGAAAAACAAAGCAATTGTTTGTTGACACGTTATTCTAGCAGGTGCAGTTCCATTTTAAACAAGAAGCTGCTATTGTTTTCAGGAATCGTGCTGATGACTGTCTTAAAACATGAAGGGCTGGTTCCTCTGTGGGCACACCAAGGTGACGTTTTTTGCTTTAGCCTTTGGATCTGATGATTCTCATCCTCTGTACATTTACGACTAGTACCACCTAGATCTTTATGCAGGTTTTAAAAGGGAAAGCCAGTTCGTTTTTTTATAAACAATTAAAAAAATCTGATTTTCATAGTCTGAAAATTCTGGGGCAGGGAGGGGCTGTCCAGATGTTTGTTTGGTAGCGGCTAGACACCTGAGGGTGGAGGGTCCACCTTAATTTATCATCTTTGTTTGAGGGGAAGGTCTGTCAGCAAGGGGTAGGGCTGTGCTGCCTAATTCGAGGGTCCCCAAGCTCCAGGATCTAATGCCTGATGATCAGAGGTGGAGCTGATGTAAGAATAATAGAAAGAAAGTGCACAATGAGTGTAATGCCCTTGAGTCACCTTGGAACCATCCCTGCCTGCCCTGGTCCATGGAAAAATTGTCTTCCGTGAAACTATTCCCTGGTGTCAAAAAGAGACTGCTGGCCTATGGAGCAAGTGAGAAATGACTTTGGCATGAAGAGTTGGTGGTGACCTGCCTTGGCTAAAACCACTAGATTCCTGATGCCCAGTATCCACCCCAGGCAAAGCGAGGGCAGGAAGGGGAGGGAACAGGTGTGAGCGAAAACCTTGAGATGTTTCCTGTTTTATAAGCACGTAGGAGGGGAAGGACCAGGCAGGCCGAAGGCATCCAGGTCTCCCTTCCTTTTGTGTGGCGGTGACACATTGCCAGCCCGGCCTTATTTGTGAGACGTGGGGCTGTGTGAAGTGCCTGGGTGATTTATGGGCAGCATGGAGCAGTAATCCCTCCCCTGGCTCTCTCCTCGGCCGTCTCGGCACAGAGGCACTAAATATCCAGCCCGACTGGGGATGCGCTGCCACTGGGGGACTCCTGAGCCCGGGCTGTGTTAGCCTCGCAATTTACTTTTTCTAAACCACGATAAATTCAGGCTCAAATGGCAGCAAAATTAACTGTGAATGTGCCACCATATTTTGCAGGCTAGGAGTCTCATTGGCTCAGGCCTGGTTTGGCTTTTCTTAGCTGATTCACTTAACTAGAGAAAGAGTGGCCTTCTTTTCTTTTCATTGTTTTTATTCTTTTTTTAGTGTTAGGTGAGAGATTACTGGCTTTAACAAAATGCTTCCCCTAAGTGGAAGAAACAGCTATCCCTCCTCTGAGGGGACACCACTGGCGTTGAACTACAACACTTGAGCCCACAGTATGGTTTATGTTAGCGTTCATTATCTTCTGTGAGAAAGGCTCATTTATTTGTCATTACTAATGTTCACGGAACAGATATTTAATTGTTTTGTGCTATATGTTTCAGGGCCTCCCTGGTGGCTTGGATGGAAAAGAATTTGCCCGCAATGCAGGAGACCCAGGTTCGATCCCTGCGTGGTGCTAGGAGTAAAGAACCCACCTGCCAATGCAGGAGACATAAGAGATGTGGGTTCAATCCCCGGGTTGGGAAGATCCCCTGGAGAAGGGCACGGCAACCCACCCCAGTATTTTAGAGGGCTGCAGTCCATAGGGTTGCAAAGAGTCGGGAACTACCGAAATGACTTAGCACACAGCACATACGTTTCATGTGCAGTGGGAAACAAAATGTAAATTAATATTACTAAGCCAGAACTATTCTGATGTTTTAGGTCAACTACATTTTGGTGGGTAGAAACCAGGCTGCAGTTTACTTAGTTGTCTTTTGATAACCTAGTGCTAGATCTTATCCTTTGTATGTTTGATAAAGTGAACTGTAGTAGTGACTGGTTAAGACTGACAAATTGTTTGGAAGGTGGATGGGCAGCCTTGCAGTATAATCTGGTCTCCTGGCTCTCTCAGTCACCACTTCTGGCACTCCTTACTCCTGCTCCACAAGCTTCTTCCAGCAGGTTGATGCCCCAAGGTCTTCAGGGACTCCCTTTTCTTGTTAGATGCTGAGATGTGCATGTCAGTGTGGTGCTGAGACCATGCCACACCCGGAGGAGGGCCCTGCATGTCTGCTCCAGTCTTCTTTCTTGCCCCGTCCCTTTCCCTCAGGTTGTCATAAGCTCATACTACTCACCTGCAGTGCCCTGACTCACCCCTGTGTCCATGCTGCCATCTATTCCTGAGGAAGGGCTGCTTTAGCTCAGACCTAAAGGGCAAGTGGAATAAACAAGATACTGGGTAGCGTGTATGTGTGCGTGTGTGTGTGTGCGTGTGTGTGTGCGTGTGGTTCAGACTTGTCACCTATTTGGAACCTCTTAAGCACATCTCTTATTGTTTCTATGTTGAAATTTCTTCACTTCTAAAATGGGATTGATAATTTGCCATAGGTGTAATGAGAAGACTAAATGAAATGGTAGATATGAAATCATTTTCTTACTCTTTCCTTCCTTCTTTTTTTTCGTCAGGTCTTGGGGTATGCGGGATGTTGCATTGTGGAACATGGACCCCCTAGTTGTGGGGCATGGGTTCAGTAGTTGCAGTGCTTGAGCTTAGTTGCTTCCTGGCATGTGGGAATCTTAGTTCCCTGACCATGGATTGGACCTGCGTCCCCTGACATGCAAGACGGATTCTTAACCACTGGACCACCAGTGAAGTCCCTGTTTTCTCATTTTGATGTTACTGAACAGCAAAGGGAGCTTTAGGAAGCTCAGAAGAAAAGCCTGGAGCCATGGAAAGAAAGAAAAGTATAGTCTCTTAGTCATGTCCAACTCCTTGGGAACCCATGGACTGTAGACACCAGGCTCCTCTGTCCGTGAAATTCTCCTGGCAAGAATATTGGAGTGGGTTGCCATTCCCTTTTTCAGGGAAATCTTTCCAAGCCAGGAATCGAACTCGGGTCTCTGGCATTGCAGGCACATTCTTTACTGACTGAGCCACCGGGAAATCCCAAAGTGAGGAGCATTTTGGAGGTGAGAGCTTGAAGAAAGCCCAGGGCAAGGGAGCTGAGGGACATGGAGCAAGGCGGGAAGAGTCATTCACCTTAGATGGGAGAAAGGAGAGAGTTGTTCCAAGAAGTGTTCTGGGACTATGCAAGGTTCAGCATTTCAGGACTTAATGCTCCTTGTGATTCTAAATGGCCAGCCTAAACTTTGCTGTCAGTGGGCTGCCCATTCTTAGGCTAGAACCGTAATATATGTGCATCTGTTCCCTGCATAGTTCTGCTTCTCCTACTGGCCATTACATTCTGGCCCTTATGAGGTGGGGAGATATTTTGCAGACCAAAGCTGTTCGAAGAAGAGAGAAATCAATACACTCTATAAACCATTTCAGTTTTTCTTGCATTCTGTGTTTGGTTGTTGCCTCTAAAATTTGGGGGTCAAGCTTATTAAGCTCATTTGTCACAGCAGGAGGGAAGGCACCAGGGTAGCTTTTAATCACATGAACCCACATTGCTACTACTCCAAGTGTAGTCCATGGACCAGCAACAGGGCATCACTTGGAAGTCTGTTAGAAATGCAGATGGTTAGGCTTACTCCACACCTACTGAGTCAGAACTTGCAATTTTAACAAGATGCACAGATAAACCTCGCTCTGTGCACAGCCTCGTATACAAACACATATACTCATTGTGCATTAACATTTTCCCTATTTGTCTTTGTTTTTTAATTGAAAAAGTTTAATTAGTGAAGGGGGAGCCACTCCCACATCTTCAAAAAATATATTGAGTTTGACTAATTGCTATTAATATTAGGGATGAAAATAAAATTAAAATAGGGACATAGCCCTACTTTCTGTTGGATCACAGGCCCCCAAGCGTTATTAGGAATTGGAGAATAGAGAATTGATTATTAACTTCAAGCTCTTCTACACTTGTCTTAGCTCTGAAATTTCACTGAATAGTGTCATAAACAGATATGATATACCAAGTAGGCTCAAGGCTCTGTGCACTGAATTTCAACAAAATTATTTCCTTTTGTATGATGAAGCCAATGGGAAAACATGTATAAGAGTTTTCCTCCTCCTTTGGGCAGTCTACCTAAAAAGATTGATTGGCTGAATTCTAAAGAAAGGCTTTGTAAGTGATATTTTTTTTAAAAGCAGTGTTAGAACAGTATTTTCTTGTGTCAAAACAGAATTTTTGAACTTGAGAAGGGTCTGGTGTTGATGGTGTTTTTAGTTTCAAGGAATGAATTTCTTTCTCTAAGCCTCTTATTTCTTCTTCTCCAAGCAAGCTTCCTAATAATTTAATTCACTGAACCAGGAGGACTTGAAGCTTTCCTTGCCACTTCCAAGCTCTGTTTGTACATGTTCAAGATTTAGAGGTTTCTTAGCAGTTGTCATCAAACAGACGTCATGCTTTGGGTGCTGTCCTCATGAGCAGGAGCAGATCCTGTGGGAGAACCAGCAAGTGTATCCCAAAGGCACTAAGCCCTTGACTAACAGCAACACCCCCTACCGCCCAGCCCCCTCCAACTTCAAGGCCCAGCAGGCTGGGCCATTCTAGAAGATTTGGAAAGGAGCCACCAACAGGAATTATTGAACAATTGCTCTGTGAAACTTAAGATAACACTTTGTTCCATCACAGTGGAATTGCTGTGTGACAGAAGGAAATTATCTGTTTAGCTCTTGATTAACGTTTATGTGAGAAAAATAAAATTAAAGGTGATAGTATCTAGTCCAAGAAATGCTTCAATTTACTTGAAAGAACAAAGATGAATTTAGCACTTTTGCAGAGTGAATATAACCAACATTGGAGGACTCGTTGTTTGAATTGCAATTGAAAAGAAACCTCTCCCCAACCAAAAATCTAACAACAACTTTTAAGATGCCAGTGGAATATCTCCTGGCTACTGAATTTGTTTCCTGAAATCAAGATTTCTGGAAACAGCTGGTTTATGAACGGATGTAGTGGTATGAAATGGTCCATCTCTAGGGATCATTGGCTGGTATGTTTGTGTGGGGTAATTTTATGGATGTCTACTTATTTTTAACAAGTAGAAAAAGCTGAATAAGGCTCAATGAATTCAGTATACATTCCCCAAGAAAATTAATAAGGAAACATTTTACCATTAGTATATTAAGCAATGGGCTTCCCAGGTGGCGCTAGTGGTAAAGAACCCACCTGCCAATGCAGGAGACATAAGAGACGTGGGTTTGATCCCTGGGTCAAGAAGATTCCCCTGGAGGAGGGCATGGCAACTCACTCCAGTATTCTTGCCTGGAGAATCCCCATGGACAGAAAAGCCTGGCAGGCTGCAGTCCATGGGGTCCAAAGAGTCGGATACGACTGAAGCGTCTTAACACATACACACATATTAAGTAACCTCAATAGTACTTGTGGTAAAAAATGCTAGTAGAAATAACTTTTAATTCAGTCTCGAAATAAAGAATCAAAGTCATGTGTTTGTTCATCCAGTTCATATTATCATGGGTCTTCTATGTGTAAAGCCTTGCTGCTGCTGCTGCTGCTGCGTCGCTTCAGTCATGTCCGACTCTGTGCGACCCCATAGACGGCAGCCCACCAGGCTCCCTCGTCCCTGGGATTCTCCAGGCAAGAACGCTGGAGTGGGGTGCCATCGCCTTCTCCAGTGTAAAGCCTTATGTTGGACCAAATCGGGGGATACTGTGATGAACGACAGGTTTCTTGTGTTAACTTTGTAGTTGGCTAGCTAAGAGTCAGACACGACTGAGCAACTTCACTTTCACTTTTCGCTTTCATGCATTGGAGAAGGAAATGGCAACCCACTCCAGTGTTCTTGCCTGGAGAATCCTAGGGACAGGGGAGCCTGGTGGGCTGCCGTCTATGGGGTCGCACAGAGTCAGACACGACTGAAGTGACTTAGCAGCAATAGCAGCAGCAGCAGCAGGGAGATCTGAACATGGGACAAAGGGCATATTGAGAAAGTTAAGCCAAGGTAACAGTTATTCCTACTATATCTCTAGCTTGTCTTTCCTTTGTTTAAATATGGGGTCAGGTATTTGTGCAAGCCATGGTATTTTATAAACATATATTTGGTGCTTTAGACTAGTATAGTGTTTACACTATGGGCCAGAAACTTTTTGAAAACTTTAGAGATATGAACTCATCTAATCTATGGTTATTAACCCTGCTATTTAAGAAAATTGAGGCACAGAAAGTTTATAACTTGCCAAACTTACAGGAGGAGAATGATATGAACTTGGCAGCCCAGCTCTGGGGTCTTCCCAGGGCCTTGCACTGTGCTGTCTTTCCAAAAGTGGTTGCACACGTCAGTACAAGCCAAAAAGAAGTGTGAGAGGCACTCTGCTCATTAGGTAGTAGATCTGTTGCTATCATTTAGGGCTACATTACAAAATGCATGGTTGTTCCTCACTTTTCAAGCAGTGGTATGTTCTTAAACTATGGAAATCAAACTGCTATAAACATTTGAAAGAAACAGGGGGAAGAGTTATCTAAGGGAAGCTGGTATTGGTAACGTGAAGGCTATTTTACAATATAAGCACCAAGCCTTTTGATGATCTGTTTTGAGGTTTACAGTTTCCTTTTCCTTTTTATAATGTTGGGCATTTGTTCATATTGCTTTTATTGATTTGAAATGAATCCAGTGGTGTTTATGCACAAGGGTAATTCTTAGCCTTGATTTTGGAGAAGGATTTACTACTAGAGGAAATATAAATCTCACTTTAAGTGAAAGAGGACTAGTGGATGGGTATCCTCTGTAATCAGGCTTCCCTGGTGGCTCAGAGGTTAAAGCGTCTGCCTCTAATGCGGGAGATCCGGCTTCGATCCCTAGGTCAGGAAGATCCCCTGGAGAAGTAAATGGTAAACCACTCCAGTTTTCTTGCCTTGAGAATCCCATGGATGGAGAAGCCTTGTGGGCTACAGTCCACAGGGTTGCAGAGAGTCGGACACGACTGAGCGACTTCACCTTCATCCTCTATAATCTAGTGCTTCATTGAGGGTTATAGGAGTGTGTATATGTACACATATAGATACAGATATAGAATTCTATATATATAGTTGAAGTCATTGTGAGTATATGCTCATCAGAATTTCCTATGCTTTAGTTTGAGTGTGTTTGTATATGTGTGTGTTTGTGTGTGTGAGAGAGAAAGACGGAGAAAGAGGGAGAGGTTGAAATTAAGGGAAGGGAAGGACAGGGAAGAGAAGGGAGGGTAAATGAAGAATCTTATGGAGGAATGAGATGAATTAATGGATATATAAGCTCACCAGTTTTGTTTTAAACTTTTTATTTTGTATTGGAGTATAGATAATTAATAATGTTGTGATAGTTTCAGGTGAACAGCAAAGGGACTCAGTCATACATATACATGTATCCATTCTCCCCCGAACTCCCCTTCCATCCAGGCTGCCACATTAAGATCATCAGTTAGAAAGTCACAAACACCTTTTTTTAAAAAGTATAAATTTATTTATTTTAATTGGAGGCTAATTACTTTACAGTATTGTATTGGTTTTGCCATACATCAACAAGAATCTGCCATGGGTGTACACGTGTTCCTCATCCTGAACCCTCTCCCACCTCCTTCCCCGTACCATCCCTCTGGGTCATCCCAGTGCACCAGCCCCTAGCATCCTGTATCATGCATCGAACCTGGACTGGCAATTCGTTTCACATATGATATTATACATGTTTCAATGCCATTCTCCCAAATGATCCCACCCTCGCCCTCTCCCACAGAGTCCAAAAGACTGTTCTATACATCTGTGTCTCTTTTGCTGTCTTGCATACAGGGTTATCGTTACCATCTTTCTAAATTCCATGTATATGCGTTAGTATACTGTATTGGTGTTTTTCTTTCTGGCTTACTTCACTCTGTATAATAGGCTCCAGTTTCATCTACCTCATTAGAACTGATTCAAATGCATTCTTTTTAATGGCTGAGTAATACTCCATTGTGTATATGTACCACAGCTTTCTTATCCATTCATCTGCTGATGGACATCTAGGTTGCTTCCATGTCCTGGCTGTTATAAACAGTGCTGCAATGAACACTGGGGTACACGTGTCTCTTTCAATTCTGGTTTCCTTGAAGAAACACCATTTTTATTTAACCCATTAGATCTGAAAAGGAAACTAAGACCAACTTGTCTAGTTATACCTAGAAGGAAATTTTGACGAGGGGCTGAGCTGGATCCTAGTTTGTTGCCACCAGGTACTCTGTTTTATTCATTTTCCTCAGTGCTGGGGAGAGATCCTGGCACAGAGCAGTTGCCCAGTGAATGGATGTGGAATGACTACAACCAGAGGCCCGGGCTTCTGCAGAAAGCTCTCTACACCTTCAGAGAAGAGACCTTCTCATCTCAGACAGGAATCACTGGCCAGATGCCATATGGTCCTTGAAGTCAGGCTGCCCCACTGAACTCACAAGCTTTGAAGCCGAGTGAGGCCAGCTCAGGAACTCAGCGGGAAGCCTTGCGTCTGTGACCTGGCCCCGTGGGTAGAGTCGGGAGACTCCAGTGTCCTTGCTCCAAGGCCAGAGATACAGGCCCAGATTACTCAGGGTCATGGGGTCCACATTCTTGAATGCAACTGGAGTGTTAATTAGTGACAATTACCTATTGGAAAAAAGAAGTCGAGTCCTGAGTGCTCCTTCCAAAAAGCTTAAAGACAGAAGGAAGCTTCTAACAATGGGTTGTAGGAGATGCATTTCCTCTCTGATGTTAAAAACAAGGTACTGTCTAATTGATGAGTAGTGGGGGCTTGCAGAGACGCTTTGATGAGCCATCTCCTGCTTCCTGATATTGTGACCCCCTCAACAAACACTGACAAATAAAACCAGCATGCCTTCAATATAAATGAGGGCACACTATCTGAAGAGATGCTTCGTTCTCAGGATGTGGTTGAAATCCTGTTATGAATAAGGTTTACATCCTTGCCACTGAAATAATATTTTTGTACTGTGGAAATCAATGGTAAGGAAAAAAATGGACAGGTCATCTAGTATGTAAACAACTTAACTTTGATGTAGTATCTTGTTTGCTGAATTTGGTCCTGGGGAAAGTCCAAGAACTTGTTACTTCCTTGATTTCTCGTTTCCCTTTTCTCTCCCTTCTTCCCATGTAGCTTCTCTCATCTTCTCCTACCTCGGAGAGCGTATGATCATGAATCCAACAGAATGCTGTTGTGTTCTTTTTGGCCTCGTAGGCCTTTTTGGCCTGGAGTAACCCTTAGGCATATAGGATTTTGCTAACTGTGATTTAAAATAGAACCAAGAGAAGGGAAGGCGAGTGAGACCGTGTATTTTGTCAAGTTGCAAACTTGCAGAGAATTTGTGTGGACTACATTTCAAACAGAACTCAAATCTTTTGAGGCTCAAGTTCCATTTGCTCTTGGCAAAACACAATTTCCTGGTTCAAAAGAAAATAAGCACATAAAAAAGGGCCCCCAGGCTTCTTGGACATCAAAGCTTAGGAGATACTCTTATAAAACAGCATTTTGATGATTCTTAGATTATAGCAACTGGGAACATACAGATTAAAACTACCCTTGAACTACCCTTAAGTTAAAAAAAATCCAGGGGCAAAGATGTTGGCAAACTGCATTAGACTTTGAATGTTTTTGCCAGAAGTGAGATATTTTCGTTAGTTTCCCTGTTGTCTCCCCAGTTGAATTTTTGGGGTAAAATCTCAGCTATGTCAGATTCCATTTCAGCTTCTTTCTGGTGTCCACTCAACCTCATACCTAAAAGAGTAATTATGATCCTTTTGAATCAACAGTTATGTTTATAATTTTGCTTAATGTTAAAGCAACTTTATGGATTAATATATCTTTGTTCATAGTACCAAATTCTGGCCAATCAATAGGTTAAAAATATATTGTTTTAAAAATCATTCTAGATCAATGTTTCTCAATTAGGGACAATTGTGATCCCCTCGGGACATTTTGACAGTATCTGGAGACATTAATTTTTTTTTTTAATTTTGTATTTGGCTATAGCTGATTAACAGTGTTGTGATAGTTTCAGGTGAGCACTGAAGGGACTCAGCCTTAAATATACATGTGTCCTTTCTCCCCCAAACTCATCTCCTATCCAGGCTGCCAGAAAACATTGAGCAGTGTTCCATGTGCTATACAGCAGGTACTTGTTGGTTATCCATTTTAAATATAGCAGTGTGTCCATGCACATCCCAAACTCCTTAACTGTCCCTTCCCTCCATCCTTCCCTCCTTGGCAACCATAAGTTTGTTCTCTAAGTCTGTGAGTCTCTTTTTGATTTGTAAGTAAGTTCATCTGTATCATTTCTTTTTAGAGTCCACATATAAGAGATGTCATATGACATTTTCCCTTTTCTGTCTGACTTCAGTCAGTATGACACTCTCTAGGTCTATTCATGCTGCTGCAAATGGCATTATTTCATTCTTTAGTGACTGAGTAATATTCCTTTGTGTATATATACCGCATCTTCTTCAATCATTCCTCTGATGATGGACATTTAGCTTGTTTCCATGTCTTGGCTATCATAAACAGTGCTGCAATGAATATTGGGGTGCATATATCATTTTAGATCATGTTCTTCTCTGGATATATGCCCAGGATTGGGATTGCAGGGTCAAATAATAACCCTGTTTTTAGATTTTTAAGGCATCTCCATATTGTTCTCTGGAGACATTTCTGATTGTCATTACTAGGGGATGGGGTTGCTGTCGGCATCTTGTGGGTAGATGCCAGAATGCTGCTCGATGTTTTATAATGCACAGGACAGTCACCACAACAAAAAAGTATCCTTCTCAAGATTTCAATAATACCAACATTTAGAAATCTTGTTCTAGATTCTGAAAGTTAAAGTCTCTCAGTCAAGTCCGACTCTTTGTGAACTCCATGGAATTCTCCAGACCAGAATACTGGAGCGGGTAGTCGTTTCCTTCTCCAGGGGATCTTCCCAACCCAGGGATCAAACTCAGGTCTCCTGAATTGCAGGTGGATTCTTTATCAGCTGAGCCACCAGGGAAGTTCTAGATTCTAGAAGAATCATAGACAGTTAGCATCTTGTTATACTTTCCTTTTATTCCAACCAAAATTGACATTCTTTACTGATTTCTGGACATAGATTGTTGGACTGGATAAAGAAGGGAGAATAAGAATGAGAAAAAGAAAGAGTGATAACTGAAAGGCTAAGTTAATCTTTTAGTGACTGAGGTCACAATGTATTCCATTATAACTCAGGAAAATAAAAATATTTTTTAAAGGGTAGATAATGATTCTGAGGCCCAGAGGTGGTTAGCTGCTATAAGACTGTTCTTCAGGTCAGAAGGAAAGCAATAGAAACAGGATATGTTTATGTATTTTTTTGTCATTGTTTTCATATGTCATTACATGCAGTTCCAAAGTGAGGTTAATGAAACACTCCCCTTCTTTACAACTGCCTGGCTTGCTTGTTTTGCCCCCTTTGATGTTTGTCCCATCATTCATATATTCAGACACTGATGCAGCCTTGGAAAGGGCAAAAGCTGGGGAAGAAATATGTGAATGGAAGCTTCCCTGGGCCTGGTTGAGGTCTGCAGAACAGTGTAGAGAAGTCAGCTAAGGCAGAAGTGCAAGGCACCATTCTGTATTGCAATCCAGCATAATGCATAGGTTTTCTGGAAGAAATGGCAGCAGTGGCCAGAGACGATGTTTGCCACTCTTGGGGAATTTACAAACGTCTGTAAGTGCCATGGAGGTGGTGTCCTAAGAGCCAGAGCCATACCCTTTGAGGAGGGGTTCCCAAGCTCAGAAGCACCTGAAGCCTGTCTCAGATCACAGCAGCAGCACATCAACAAAAAACAGATTCCTGGACCTCTGGTCTCTGGCTCAGAATCTCCAGAGGGGCTGTTTATCAAGTGCCACAGGTGATTCTTGTCACTGTGCATGTTTGTAACACTCTCCCTGTGGGATTAGTAAAGCAAGAATCTCTCAGCGGGAGCCTGAGTCCAGAGCACCATCTTTGGCTATATCATCACCCCAAACAGACTCATTCACTCATTCATCCAGCAAACATCTGTTGCACACCTGTCGGTTTAGAGACTAAGACTACTGTGAGTGAGACTGATAAGGTCCTTGCTCATGCTCAGGTTCATGAATGAGAACTGGAGTATTTTACCTGAGGAGTTCCTTCTCTAATGCACCTCAGAGAGGAAGAGGGGAGCTTTGTATGATGGAAAAATGCAGGAAGATATTCCCACTAACACACATGTACCTAGAAAATACACTTCTGGTGTTCAGAAATGTCTAGTATACTATTGGTGTGAACTTGGGAAAATTGCCTCCTGTCGCTGTGCACAGTATTCCCATCTGTGAAATGGGGATACACGCACTATCTACTACACAGAGTGTTTGCGAGGATTGTATTCATTAAGACTTGTAAAGTTCTTAGGCTGGTGCATGTTCTAGGTAAACACACAATAAATACTATTTGCTATTGTCATGATCATCCTCATCATTTTCATCATCAGTATTTTATTCTCTTCCTCTCTTCTTCAACTATGATTTTCAGAGCCGCTCATAGAGGAAAAAATATATTTGGCAGCCCCAACAGATTGAATTCCTTTATTTACTCAATCATCCATTCCCATATATGAACTGAGAGCCTGCCAAATTCAGGGCTTGAACGTGGGGAATAAGAAATTAGTTAGCAGCAATTAGCTCAGCTCTCTTAATCAGAAGTGATTAAGAGAGTGTAGAGAATATGTTCTGAGGGTTCAGAATGGCACGTGATTTCTTCATGTGGGAGGAGATGAAACTGGGATCCCCTTTGGGGAAATGCAGTCATCAATGCATTCTGGGAAAATATAGTAGGGACCAAATAAATGAACTGAGTTGAATTGAATAATTCTCTATGCCCCCTCCAGGCAGTGCCATAAAGGTAGAGAGGAAGTACCAAATTTCAGAAACAGTTAGGCTGAATAGGTCTTCCTGGGTTAGCCTGGGCCCCTAACAGATACCGAGAATGAAATTTCTATGGGGAAACGTACTCTTGAATTCTGAACAACCAACACACAAGTGGTCTTTTGACTTGCTGCTTGTTTGTGAGAGGGGGCTGGTTGGAATTCATTTTTGATTTGAAAGGAAAATGAGTAGAGCCTGAAACCGCATATTTACATGGTTTCTCGTGTGTCATCTTACTATTGCCATATCTCAAATATACCCAGACATTTTACAGAAGCTTAAACAATACTGTCCAGCTCTGGTTTTGCTCCTTTCCCACCAATTCGCTTTTAGCTTATCTGGACTTTGGTATGTCATTTGGAAATTGGACTACGTTTTCCTTGCTTGCATTGAAAAAAGAAATGATTAACTGAAATAACACTGCACATTACTCAGATTTAATTATGTTTGTAATACATCACCCAGTGATATGGGGCAACTTCTTGCCGTTCGTTTTCCATCATGCATTTCTCATAACATATGGTCCTCATGAAATAGTTTTGATTCAGAGTCCCCAGTAGCATATGGCAAAAAAAAAAAAAAAAAAAAAGCCCCTCAAGTCAAATGCAAAGTAAAGGCCAGCCTCGTTGCCCCAGAGGAACCTCCATCGACTGCTAGCCAGAAAGCTGGGAATCTGAATTGGTGTCAGGGTTTCACTCATCATGAAGATTTTACATTTGGTTTGGGACTTTGGAGCATGAGGTTCTGGATGTAAAAGTCAGAAGAGATATGGCTTTTGTAATGTCTGCCGAGATTCCTGTGTCGATAAGGTCAGGAGAAAGTTAATAGATTTTTATCTTCTCATCACATGAACTTAATATAGTGCAACTGTTTGGAGAGAGTGGGCTGGTGGAATGGGATGGGAATCCATCACGCTTCTCAGATTTTCCACAAAGGATGTTTTAGGTATTTAAGTGTAATTTTGCTTAAGGTTAAAAAGAAAAATCCTATCTCTCACATTTAAATAATAAAAACTTAGAAAAACTGTGTTGAAATGCTGTAACAACGTTGGCGGAAAACAATATAGTCAGAGCAGAACATGTTTTTTCTTTGTGCTGGTTATTCAATTACATAGGAGTAGGAAGAGCTTGCATTTACGGTGCTTTAGCAGAATGTGAGCCAGTTCAACTCAGACGCCTTCAAGCAAATACTCAGAGCCATAAGGCAGTTCCATTAGGGCCTCGTCATCCTTCCACCAGACTCTTAATGACTGCCGTGCGCCTGCCCTGAAGGGAAGGCCCTGCTGCTAGTCACTGGCACATGCCTGGAAAGTCCAGTTGAAGGAGGATGGTGTGCCACTTAGACCCGCTTTCAGAGGAAACTGGTAGGGGGTGGGGCGAGGATGTGGGAGAAAAAAAACCCCAGGCTGACTCCAGCAGTCCCCTTTGAAAACCTCTCAGCCATGTTTCCTTCAAACCAACCTGCTGGCTTGAGGTCTGCTCTCTCATGGCCGCTTGGACCAGGCTGCCCGAGTAGGCTGTGAGAGTGGTGCCCGCCACCTGGGGATGCTCACCATGGGATGCGGGGATGCTGGGAGGCTGAAATGCAAGGCGAGTCCATGAAGGGACAGCACTGGGTCAGACTGACTAGCAGGCCTCAGCGATCAAACATGTCACACCTGTCTTGGCCACTGGTGCAGGTGTTCTAGGTCAGCTCTCACTGTGGTTATCAATCGCTGACAGTTGACAGTTTAATTTTACACCACAAGTACCTCATTACTTGTGTAGGCACTTGAAGAACATGTGGGCACTGGATCGGATCAGTGATCAATGACAAAGGTTGCAGAGGGTATAAGCGGTAGCAGTAAAAGTGAAGGTCTCCGTGCATGAGTTGGCAGTGGTGGGGATACATGACAGGGGGAGTTTAACTGACAAACAGTCTGTCAGGTTGAAAAGAATGGAGATTTGCCAGGGAGCTAGCTGTAGACTATAACATATATCTCTTGACTTGAGGGAAAGGAAGAGGGGAAAGCCCCTACCCGAAGCAGAGCCTTCCTTTCTTGAAAATGCTTAGGCAAATTTAATGAATGTTCAAGACTATAAATTTTTATTCTACAAGCGTTTATCTCATGACATAGATCCATTCAGGTGTCTAGGAATTTAAGATCAAGAGGATGCAGTGATGCTATTTTATAAAGATATATGTGTCTGTGTGTATGTGTGTGTGTGTGTGTGTGTGTGTGTGTGTGTGTGTATGTGGGTACATATACCAACCCCACCAAAGCAGACCATTGCTGTTTTAGATTGTCCTGCAGCAGCTGATGGTAGCTATTCAATAATAAGAAAGTTATTCCATATGAGCCCTTTTATTCTTACCAATACAATTCACGATCAACACCTCTAAAATAGATTGCCTTAGAGTGGTAGGGAAAAAAATCCATTCTTTCAAGTGTCTTTTATAGTGGTATTTTAATAAATTCCTTGTAATGTGCCTCTCTCCTCAACCTTTTATTTTCAAGAAAAAAGTTTTTGATAGTCTTTTCCTTATAAAAAGTTTTTTGTTAGTGTTGTTATTTTCTTGAGAGGCCCTGGCTTTAAGGAGAAGGCCACATGGCATGAGTTTTATTCCTTACCACATGCCTTGTCTGTTGGAGTGAAATTGATTAGGTCCGTGGTGCATTAGGAGGGCTGGTGGTACATTAGGATTAGGTACATGGAGGACTGGTGGTGCTAGTGGTAAAGGACCCGCCTGCCAATGCAGGAGGCATAAGAGACATGGGTTCAATCCCTAAGTTGGAAAGATGCTCTGGAGGAGGGCATGGCAACCCACTACAGTATTTTTCCTGGAGAATTCCCATGGACAGAGAAGCCTGGTGGGCTACAGTCTACAGGGTTGCAAAGAGTTGGACACGACTGAAGCAACTTAGCATGCATGCTTGCAAATGGTATAGTAGACTGAAAATGGGTTTTGAGACCGATGGACTTGAGTTTGAATTCCACCTCTGCAACTTCCTGTAGTGGTGCTTGGGCAAATCACTGACAGTCTCAGATGTAATGTTCACAAAAAACCCTAATATAGGATTGTTGAAAGGGCTAAATGAGGTAAAATGGCAGAGACTACAAACTGTCTCCAAATATCTATTCCTCTCCTTTCTCCTTTTAATAGCACAACCACTCGAACTTTGGCTAAGCATATGGCCATCCAGTTATGAGTTAATTTCCAGCCCCCCTTGGAGTAGACATGGTCCTGCCATTAGGGTTCTGTCCGATTGAATGTAAACAGAACTATGTTTAAATTATCTGCAGTTTAGGGCTTCTCTGGTGGCTCAGTGGTAAATAATCCTCCTGCTAATATAGGAGACATGGGTTTGATCCCTGATTTGGGAGGATCCCGCATGCCATAGAGGAGCTAGGTCCGTTCACCACAGCTATTGAGTTGGGTGTTCTCTAGAGCTAGGGAGCCACAACTACAGAGCCCACATGCCCCAATTACTGGAGCCTGAGTGTCTAGAACCTGTGCTCTGCAACAAGAGAAGCTGCTGCAATGAGAATCCCGTGCATTGCAACTAGAGAGTAGCCCCTGCTTGCCACAACTAGAGAAAAGCCCCAGCAGCAATGAAGACCCAGCACATCCAGAAATAAATGAATACAAATAATAAAACCATTAAAATTATAAAAAAATTACCTGTAGTTTAGAAAAGGAGGCTTACCTGGTCACCATTTCTTCTTTTCCCCCTTCGTATGGGCAGGAAAGTAGACTGATGGTAGTAAGTCAGCTCTGACTGAACCAATGAGAACAGCACCCTAAGAAATGGAAAAGCAATAAAATGAGGAGGAATCTGGAACCGTATATGACCTTGCAGATCAGAGCTGCCTACCTGCCCCGCTCTGGACTGTTAAATGAGGAGTAGACATATTTCTCTTGTTAAAGCCACTGTATTGTGGGGTCCCTTGGTTATAGCAGCTTAGTCTGAATACTGACACAATTGATGTATAAAATAAGTAGGCCAGGACATAGCAACACATCAACATGCTTATTGTTTAAAACAATGTATATTGTTTTGTTTCCAATCAAGGTTATGAATACTATAGGTAATACATTAAATATTAATGAGAGGCATCTGCTTAGTGGCTTTTTTCCCCCTCTACACTGGTCCTACCAGTCACTTGTCACCTGACTGGAATAAGTTCACCTTTTCAGGTTGCTTTGGTTTCTTTACAGAATCATCTCCCTCACTCTACGATATTTCACTCAGGATTTGGAAGAAGGAATGAGCTTCACTTTTCCTTGCAGCATCAAGCGCACTGTTATTTATGAAACCTAGCTTTTACCGCAATTACTTACACATGTTATCCATGGCTTCTGCTTTAAAAAATGTGATAAACATTAGGATGTGATCATTTCTAGGAAAAGGGGTACACAGTTCCATAACACCAAATAATACCTTGATGGTTTGGTCCATAGGCATCTCAAGGTTACCAGATCAGTGTGCCACTTGGCCTCTACATTCACCTTACTCAACACTCTTGTCAGTCTCCTCTCTCCCATCCTCATCACCGCCCCTTTCTGTCTTGTTCACTTTTATTGTCTAGCAAAAACTGGCATCTTTCAATATTGTCCAGTTTTAATGCCCAGGGTTAAGGTTACTGTTCCCCAATTTGGTGAAACAGAGAAAATTTTATTACTTCATCTCTCTCCTGGAGTTGATGTCTATGACCCCATGCCTAGAGAAAAAAAGAAGAAAAGCTAGCCCGTGTCTGAGTTTGAAAATACGTAACTCTGCCTTTTTCTTTTGTGTATTTTTCTTTTAGTTCAGAAATGTGTAAGGGACTTGATAGCTCCATAAAGTAGCTGAAAGGATTTGTTGTTTAGGGGTGGGGCTAACTTATTCTGTCTGGTGCTTAAGGGTGTGTTTAGGTCTACTGGTTGGAAGTTACATGGGAAGCAATATATGTCATCTTCTTTCCCTGAATGGTATCTTTGAGTCTGGGAATCTGCAAGCGAACCTGTCTTTTACGCATTTCTGCAACTGGCTAAAGCTCCCTTTGGGGTTTTTGACCTGCCATTCTTATCATGCTGCCTGGGAATTAATATGTGCTTCTCAGTGGTATCCACTATTGAAGATCAGCCTCCATACAATTCAAGCAGAAGAAGATACCCATTTCATTCTCTCTCAAGGATGAGTTGGTTGGGGCCATGTGGGGGAAAAGGGAGAAGGAAAATCCCCAGAGAGTATTGTTTCTATAGCCTCAATGTCCCACAGCTTCATTTTCTGTCATCATGTGCCCATTTTTCGGGGCTAAGTTTCTCTGTTACTATTTCAACTTCCTCTAGAGGGCAGCTGATGGAAGGGTACCTTGCAAGTCCCTCCCGTGTCTCTCTTAAATGTTTTGGGCCCCTTCATCGGACAGCCCGTTGAGGAACTTACTTCTGGATCACTGGGGAATCGAGTCCCAGGCTCCCTTCGGGGGTTCAGAGAGGCTGGCCCGGGACTGTCACATTTCCTTGATTCCCTGTGTCTCCACTTGCATACTCTGACCACCCTGATGCCCCTCCCTGCAGAAGTCCAGGCTTGCAGTCCAGTGTTCTGCCTGGCTGCTTCCACAGGGCTCAGGGCACAGATGCAAATCAGTCCCGGCCAGAGTTGCTCTTCCAGCCCATCATTAATGAGGTATGACCTTGGGCCAGTCACTTAACCTCTCTCCACCTCGGGTTTTCATCTGTGAAATGTGAGGCATGAACTAAATTGGTGATTTTCAAACTGTACTCCTCGGCATCCCCTCAGGGGGATTGGTGTGTGAGTGTGTGTGTGTGTGTGTGTGTGTGTGTAAGGGAGATAGAGAGACAGAAAAGGGAGAGAGTTGATTTTTCTGTATCTCCCATATTTCTAAACCATTCAAAGCTCAGTTAATTTAAGCTGCATTGCAGGGAAAATTTTTTTTCTCCATCTTACACAGAGTTCCTCATTAACACCTCTCTACTTCCAGCTGCCTGCCCCTCCATATCATTCCCCTTTCTCTAGAGGAAATTGGCTTGGAGAAAAAAAGGCAATTGTATAAACTTCTTGAAGGTGGGATTGTAGTTAGAAGAAAGTGCAAATTTCATTTCATTTATTATTAACGGTGGATTTTTCTTTTGAGGCCAATGACCAATCATGGATAGGATCAGAAACAGATGGAAAAGTTTGCCCCTGTCAATTAATATACCGGCGTTGGAGGGCATTTTTGACCTTTCACCTACACGTGGAATATTATCAGATGTTCGAATTTGTGTGGTTTTAATCAGTGTTATTTGTGTCTTTTGCATATTTGCAATGTAAAAGGTTCATGTGGCCAAACACATCATGGGATCTGACTCTTCCTTCTGGGATGGGGTTCCTTTTCAGGTCTTTTGGTTATACCGGGAGGTTGCAGATGAAGAGTTGTTCCGTGTCAGGGGAAGTTTTGTTGACTCACAGGCTCAGTGAGCACATCTTTTTGTTACGGGCTTGACACCCAGGTCAGGGTGTGGTGAGAGATCAAGGTGTTTTTCCCAGTCTGGTGCAGGACCGTGGTTCTGGAACTCAACAGTGCCACACCATCCAAAACTGCTGCCATGGGAAAGCCTGGTGAATTATGCCCAACAATCCATTCTTTGTGGGAAGGAGGCATCCCTGGTTTGGCTCTCTGCTGCCTTCCTCTTTTTTATAAACCCTAAAGGTGTTAGGGACTGCTGTGGAGAGTAGTTTTATATTTGGCAGAACCACCAGATTTTTTTTTTCCGGTTTTGAAAGAAATGGTTTTAAGCCCTAACCTACTCATCAACTCAGTTCCCTGCAGAGCTTCAGCTTCGGACTATTTTAAGCTGGGGGTTGGCGTGGGGAAAGGCCTTGTAAAACTCCAGGGTTGGTTTGAATTTGGGATTTGTGGCGGCACCTAAGTGTAGGTGCCCTGCCACCTGGCTTTTAGCTCCATTCTGAGAGGCTTCCTGGCTTTCATGGTACATGTAATTTTGACCACTAATAACTTCAGAAAAGTCTAATGCTGGAGCGATTATTGCATAAATCTCCAGATGTAGAAATGGAGTTTTTGAAGTTTGATTGCATATTCCTAGCTGCAGTTCTAGGATCCTGAACCACTGAATGAAAATATTGCAAAAGAAGAACGGAAGTACTGTAGAGTGTTTCTCAGGCTGGCCTTTCTCCTTGGCTTTCCAAATGAAGAAAATAATTAGTCTTTTTCCTCCATTTAAACGTTTAGCCATTGTGTCTTGGAGCTGAGCCAAAAATAATCACCTGAAATTTTGTTTATGATTTGTTCACAAAAGTGGCCATACTTTTTAAAGGAGAGCAAAAAGGACATTTAAAAAATGTGTGAGCTCATTATGAACCCAATATGTTTTAAAAACATTCAACTTGTAAACTCCTGAAATGTGGTTTATAATGGAAACACCAGCAGAGTTTCCTGGAGTGGAACTGAGTCTACTAACTTCTAACTTTTTTACGAACCAGGTTTCTCTTGGAGGGAGAAAGTTATCATGGCCTCTGGGCAACTGGTGTTTCTTGTTTTTGGACATCGAAATGATATTTAGTACATTTTAGCTATATGCATGTGTGTGAATTATTTGCAGAAATTATACCTACCTTCCTGTTATATATTTAAATCCTCTTTTTCATTTAAAAATGATAGTTGAATCATTCTTGATTTTTCTGCTATTTTTGCTTGGGTTTTAATCTTCTGGGAACATTTATAATTGCTGAGTTTATGTTAAATCTCAATTTTTATTTTATTGTAAATCAAGAGGTGGTTGTACCGAATATTATACAAGTATAAAATAAACTCTCAATGGACACTATCTTAATTATGACTGTCTTTTAGTTGGTTTCTATGTCTATAAAACAAAATCATAATGATATAGAGGCTTGGAAATTCCTGAATTCCTGTTTGAATCAGCAAGGGATGATTAAAATGCAATCAACGTATTTATTATGTTTTGGTGTTGTGTATTTGATTCTTTCTTTCCTTTTCCTTTTCTTTTTTTTATAAGTTGTTAATTTATGTGTAATATAGCATCTGATCAATTAAGCCATTTCTCCATCATTCCCTATGAAAGAAGTGATTGTTGAGATAATGGAACATCTTCATGAAGCTTCTACTGAAAGCCAGCTTACTCCTGTTTGAAAGTTAAACATATAATGACCTGTGCTTATCATATATTTCTCATAAATAGGTTCCATGAGACACACTGTAACTATGGCTTACCTGGATACATATAGGGTCCTCTACTGTTGATTATGTTTAATTGGGTAAAATTACATTTAAGGTATGAGGACCAGGTTTAACAGTTTTCTCAATACCCTTAATAATGGAAGTAGAATATGAATGCAAGCACTTGATATAGATAGTTTCTAAAGCTACATACATCATATCACAACTAACTTTATTAGGTAGTCACATACCACATTCGCTAAGTCGTAGGCTAAGTTGTGATGTTTCCAATGTTCATTGTTTCGATGCTTATTCCCATCCTTCCTTCTCATCTGTCTCTTTTGGGTCTATTTTTGTCTCCTATTTTCTTAAGACCTTTCTCTTTGTTAGCTGATCTGATCCATGAACTCATGATAATAATAACATCAATAGATAATTCTTAAGAATTCATTATGCACCAGCCATTGTGTGAATTGTTTTCCATATTCTGATGAAGAATATCGTTACTTCGCTTTTACGGGTGAAGCATCTGTAACTCAGGATCCTGTGCTAGTTTGAGATGGAGGTGGAATTCAAAACTGTGCTTTTGTCTTGATAGAAGGCTGTTTTCATCTGTGCTCCAGGAAGATACTGTTTAAAACCATCCCTACTGGCCCGCCCTCCACCTGTTTCCACATTGTCTTTTTTTTTTCTTTTTAATTTTATTTTATTTTTAAACTTTACATAATTGTATTAGTTTTGCCAAATATCAAAATGAATCCGCCACAGGTATACATGTGTTCCTGTGAGACTGAAAGTTTTTCATTTGTCTTACTAGCAGGTGAATATTTTTGAGAACTTTGTGGACAGTTTTGTAACTTGCTGTTTATTTCACATGATGGGAATTGCAGCTGAAAAGATGCCATTTCAGATAAACTGGATCTCATGCTAATTTAAAATTAGCATCTAATTTTAAAGATTATTCAAGGTTGTTGTTTGTTCATTGGATATTTTTAAACACTTAAATTATTTTCAGATTGGTAGCAGGGCAATTAAAACCAGTGAAGGAGAAAAATAAGCTCTTTGTCCCCTTACCAAGAAACTTTTAATGTTTTTATCCTAGTGAAACCAACTAGGCGACCATATTGTGAAGTTCCAGAAAGGTTAATACTGGATGTTTTTCTCCTACTTATGGTTTTCTGCAAGAACAAAAAATTGGACAACTGGGGCTAAAACTGGAAACACCAATTATATGATGAGTTTGCTTGATTTCCAGTGCAAGTGTTTGTAGATATCCTGGATTTGGATAAATAGTGGACCATCATCCATGTTTAGTGGATATTTCTTTATTTAAAATTGCTGATCTCTCTCAGTGCATCTCCAGGCTTTCTTTAATTATAACAGGCTCCTATTTCATCATTCTGGGACTAGAAGTTCAGGGTGTTAAGGCTGTATGAGTAGACACAGGCTCCAGGGCTGTTTTGCCAACTATACTGAGAACTCAGAATCAGAGCCCCTGCCAGTCATGGGGATTGAGGTTTGTGGGGTGCGTTCAGTCACTTGGAGGAGTCAAATGTCTGGGGACTAGTCTAATGCTGTGGATGCAGTCTGAAATCGCAGACTGTATACTTGCTTATTCTATTTTTTTGTTTTTGAAAGAAAAAAACTCAACATGATTCTTTAAAGACATCTGGCCTGTGCCCACTTGGATATTGCCTGAAGATGGTGGTCGTGCGTTTAGCAGTACAAGCATTGTCCCTGCCATAGGCCATGTGATGCAGAGCTCTTCACGGGTCCTGTATACAAGGCTGGGCCTGTCTTCATTGGTTTTCCTGAGCAGCTCTGCTTCACCTCCCTGGAGTGGTTGCACAAAGACTCTTTTGTCAGGCAACATTGGACTCTCCTCAAAATCTAAGCACTTTCAGGAAAAGACTTGGAAGTCTATCTTCTCAGTTTCCACACCTCTCTGCCCTCTGTGCTGTCATTTAGTGTGACTGGTTGGTAAGCTCCCCACCCTGCTCCTTATCCAGTTCATTAGCGGAATAGACTACTACTATGTCTTTCTTTCTAAGCCTATGTTGAACATCTCCTAACAAGCCCCTGACTTTTATTTTTCTTAATCTTCCATTTTGATAAGATAGAGATTTTCAGGTGTATTGTTTTTAATGTCAGGCTGAAGTTCAGTGAGATATGAATCTTCCCTTTATGCTAGTTTGGAGACATCCCCACCCCCAACTTTCCTCCCCACCCCCACCCCCAACACACACAAAACTTTCATTTTCCTAGGAAACATTTTCTTCTTAAACCAGTGATTTGATATGCTCTATTTGAATAACAAAAAATGCTGCTGTGTTTGACTAGTCCAATTTATGCTCATAAAATGAAATCACAAAAGAAGACTCATTTCATTAAACTATTTGTAACTATAAGACATTTATATTGGAAAGCTTATATTTAATATAAGAAAATGCTGTGGTCATTTATGTTTGTTGTTAGGTAGAAACACGAATTAATTTGAACAGCCGTTTTTAGTTTTAAAATTTTGGGGGTTTACTTTTTCTGTCAAATGGCATTTTAATTGCTTATGTGCTATTGAATAATCCACCTGCATCTGTGCTGTGCTTCATGCATAGTAACAGGCATAAGAATTCAGTGTCTGTAATATGTACATTGTAAGGTAATTACATGTAAGTGAAGCACATTTCCTTCCTACATATTTGGAAGATACCTTACTCATTATGAATTCTGCAGAAAATAGTTTTCAGGGTAGAGATGCAATTATATAGTGGTCTACATGGAGGAAGTAAACAGGGATTTCAATTAATAATGCACTCTCAGCCCTGAGAGGTTTTACAGTCCCCCGGATCAGGGGTTATCCATCACTGCCTGGGCTGTGGTGGTCCTGCCTCCCTCCTCTCCTGTGTCCTGTGCCTGTGTTCATCAGTATGCCCAAGGATGCCAAGTTCTTGGCATACCAGTTTGCACTAAAGTGCTTTTTTCCCCCTAGGGCCAGAGATACTGGTTCTGGAGACAAAACTTGCTCAACTTTCAGAAGTATAATATTAGAGTTACATTTTAAAGAATGAAAGTAGTTCCACCTCCTAAGAAAATGGAGAAATGGCAATAATATTTTCCATCCAGTTATTAAGTTAGGATGGCCTCGAATACTCTGAATAACACAGTTACTTTCAATTAACCAGGTTATTAGTTTGCGTTGTATTATTTGCAAAACAGAAACATAGAAACAAAGCATTATTATTCCTTTTTATTTTTAGTGCGCTAGTGTCTGATTGAAATAACTCCCTGAGTAAAAGAGATCTATTTTTGATTTTGGATTTAAAGGGTTTTTTCTTCAATGTGCCAACAGTTATTTAAAATAATGTCTACTTTAAAAAATATTCCCTCTCTGGTTTTGGTATTTGTGCTTCATATTGAAGAATGGAGTCCCCATAGTATACGTATCCAATAGCCAAGGAACTACATTTATATTGTTATACATTTTTGAGGTTGGAATCTCAAGTTTTTAAATTAAATAACTACAGTTAACTGTATTAAGTGTAAGGTTGAATTTGATCAAAAATAAGAAAAGCACTTATGACAACCCCTGTAAATGTTTAAATACTTTAGTTGTGTTTGTGAGCATTAAATTGTATTATAAGAAGTCAACATTGAGTATACCAGCTCCTCTGGGACACATCTGACTTTTGGGAGATAAAAAAAAATCTTGTATTAATGAAATTTTGCATTTTTGATTTAGTAGACAATGTTTCTAGTATATGTGAAGCAATTTTAAAGTGTGTATATGTATAATTACTTGTAGAAACTGTTTAACTTTAATGGGGCATTTCTCGATCACATAATAGGAAACCTAACGACTTTAATTAAGATTTATGAAGCATAGAGGTAATATATTCTGCTAAATTAGGTAGCCGTTGGTGGGTAGTGTGCTTTTAGAGATGAATTTTCTACATACACGTCACTTCCACAAGCATTTTTTGGTTTAGAAATGTAACATTGGAATACCTACCTCCATTAGTAGGGAAAAAACCCCAAGCTTTGTTTTCTTTTTAAACTTTTAATTAATGTTAATAATTTAATGATGAGCAGATACTACTAAACATTTCTCAAAGACTGATTTTAGATGGTAGCCATATAAGCCTTGAGGAAAAAGAAGAAAAATTCACCATTTCGTTTAATCAACTGGTTAATTTGAAAGTTAGTGTTTAGAAACTGGTTGTAGGACTTAAATCAACCAATTCTTTTAAAATAAGAAATTTTGGAGGTAGATGGGCCCTGGTCCCTCTTGTTCAGCTTGAAATTCACCTCTTCCTCTTTCCAAGGAGGAAGATCAGGCTTGAGAAGGGCTAATAGAAGCTCGTTTTTTGCCACTGTTCCTTTAGGGCAGTGGTTCTCAAGCTTTAGCCTGGAAGGCCTGTTCAACAAGAGTGCTGAACCCCATTCTGAGAGTTTCTGATTCTGTGGGTCTGGGGTGGGCCTAGGATTTGCATTTTAAGTGAGTTCCCAGATTATGTGGGTACTACTGGTCCAAGTAGTACATTTTTAGGGAAGAGAAATGGAAGTTAAAAGGAACTGAAGAAGAGGAGGAGGAAGGTGAAAAGGAAGAAGAGGAGGAGGAGGAGAAAAAGGAGAGAGGGAGGAGGAAGGCCACTGTTCTACGTAGACACAGAGAGTTGGGACAAGCGACAAACATGGATATATCCCCAAAAGGCACACACAATTCATTCTTTCTTCAGTTTGAGCAAAGGACCAGCTATTTTTCTAGAATAGTGTTTATTTGGTGGAGGGTCTTGAGGTATTTGGGCTTCCCTGGTGGCTCAGATGGTAAATAATCCACCTGCAGTGCAGGAAACCTGGGTTTGATCCCTGGGTTGGGCTGATCCCCTGGAGGAGGGCATGGCAACCCACTCTAGTATTCTTGCCTGTGGAATCCCATGGACAGAGGAGCCTGATGGGCTACAGTCTTTGGTCACAAAGAGTTGGACACAACTGAGCGACTTTCACTTTCTTGAGGTATTTAGGTGAGTATTTTTTTTCACACAGAATAAGTAAAGAAAACTGGATTCCTTGTTTAAAACTAATGACCAGTGACCAACTTCCAATTTTTTTCTCTTACTGGCTCCCTGAAGATGAGAATTGCAAGTCCAGTTCAGTGCTTCTCAAACCATGAGGAATCAACCGGGGACCCTGGGGGTAGTGCAGATTCTTGGGCCCAGCTCAGAGATTCAGATTAGACAGCTCTGAGGTGATGCCTAGGAATGTGAATTTTTGGCACTATCACTGAGGGAGATTTGCATGCTGACGGTGTCATAGGCCACAAGAGCTATACCAATATGTAGGCAGTCTGCACTGTGCAGATTATATTTGCCTCAGGAGCCCCCAACACATGCTCTATTGGGAAATTTTTTCCTTCAGCATTCTTGTCCAGTGGGAATCTTTTCCTGCCCCGATGAAAATCTTTATGCTGTCTTCCTGCAAAATTCATGATAAAAGTTTGATAGCTGTTTCTCAAACCTATCGTGTTTCTACCGAGACAATCTTGAAAAAATTAATTTCACTAAGTTTGATTTTCCCCATCCATAGAGTACTGGATGAGGCTAGAAACATTGCTGAGTTTTCTTCCTCTCTGTGCTGATCACTTAACAACTATTTAGTGCAAATAAACAACATATATATCCCAAGTTTTTTATACATACATGTGTATCAGGTTTCTTATATATCCACATGTACAATATCTTTCTTTCTTATTTATTTGGCTGTGCCAGGCCTTCATTGCAGCATGTGGCATCTTTTAGTTGGATCATATGAACATTTAGTTATGGCATGTAGGAGCTAGTTCCCCGACCAGGGATCTAACCTGGGCCCCCTGCATTGGGAGGGTGGAATTAGCCACTCGAACAGCAGGGAAGTCCTTGTACCATGTCTTATATACACATCATGGTTTGTGTGTGTATATAAATATCTATTATGCATATGTAGGTCCGTCTAGTCAAGGCTATGGTTTTTCCTGTGGTCATGTATGGATGTGAGAGTTGGACTGTGAAGAAGGCTGAGCACCGAAGAACTGATGCTTTTGAACTGTGGTGTTGGAAAAGACTCCTGAGAGTCCCTTGGACTGCAAGGAGATCCAACCAGTCCATTCTGAAGGAGATCAGCCCTGGGATTTCTTTGGAAGGAATGATGCTAAAGCTGAAACTCCAGTACTTTGGCCACCTCATGTGAAGAGTTGACTCATTGGGAAAGACTCTGATGCTGGGAGGGATTGGGGGCAGGAGGAGAAGGGGACGACAGAGGATGAGATGGGTGGATGGCATCACTGACTCGATGGACTTGAGTCTGAGTGAACTCCGGGAGTTGGTGATGGGCAGGGAGGCCTGGCGTGCTGCGATTCATGGGGTAGCAAAGAGTTGGACACGACTGAGCGACTGAACTGAACTGAATCTATCTATATATAATAGAGAGAGAACAGCTGAGTAAAAGGATGAATAAAACTTCATCTCTGCCTCCAGACAGTAGCTTCATTTTTCATTTTTACTGGTTATAGGTAACTCTGACTTTGACATAGTAAGAAGGTATGATGGTGTTCTAAGGGAGTAGCTCAGAAAGCTGTGGGAGCAAGGAGGGAAAGGGTTAAATGAGGGAGGCAAAGTGAAGGTGTAGAGACTGGTAAACCCAACAAATTTCATGCTTCAGAACATTATGGGATACTTGCATTTAAAAATTACAGTGGAATTTCCACATAGCAGATTTCTAGAATTAGTGTGCATGTAATTGTGGAAAACATTGGCAGCTGTTTGGTTTTTAAGTACCCTGGTTGGGATGGCGAGTGTGCCAAGGAATTCTGAGACATGGACTTTTACTCCACAGTAAAAGGTAGGGCTGTCACGAATGAAACAACCAAAGAAATTGAGCTTCTTAATTCTGCGGGGCTAAGTGGTGAGGACTCTAGAATTTGGGGGTGGAAAGAAGCTAGTGTGCTTGGATGAAGTTACCTGGTAAAGATGGGACCTAGGTTGGGCACTGGGAAAGGATCTGAGGGAGCCGGACAGAAGAGGGAGACGGAGCCCAGAGGAGTGAGGAGACGATGATTGAGGTGGGCGGGAGGAGTTGGAGGGCTTCTGGGAACATGCAGGGAAGATATCATTGGCCCAAGTAGGCTGCAGCTGGTAGATGGATAATGCAAAAACCAGAGAGGAAGAGGCCTTGTGGAATTGGGCCAGCCACACCTGACTTGAGGAGTGTGGACAGCACAGTGCTGACACCCAGATCTTTGCTGGTGAAATAGCAAGTTTCCATGAGCAGCTAGCACCCTGGAATTTTTTACCTTGTGTTTTGTTTAGGTTTCTTTTGGTGTGTTTGGGGTTATTTGGGTTCCTTTCTGGCTGGGTGACTCTGAAGTTTGTATTGTGAGGGATGAGAAGAGTGTGGTTGAAAGGTAACTGCCACTGACGGTAGAACAAAGGGTCTGAGTTAAAGTCACTCAGCTTTCTGTTCTCCTCTTGGAAGTGTAAACAGCCACATCACTTCAGTTGCTTGGTTTCTAGGAAAGGAAGGTGGAAATGGGCAGGGACCACGAAAAGCAACAGCATTGGTTTTACAAGAGGATTTGTTATGGAAAATTGTTCTCTATGCTGTTATTATGGGTCATCTGCTAGGACGTAGAAAGTGCTTGTTTTCAATGGAATTTTCCTTTTAGGAAAGAATTGTTATCACAGTGTTGCTGGAGAACATGTTATTTGACCCATGGGTTTTAATCTTTGTAATAAGGAACCCTACATATAACAGGTTCCTCCTTTATTTTATTTGTTTTTAGTATGAGATCATCTTCTCAAATCCACATGTTGTTGTATTGGTTCATTCAAGTGAAATAGGCAATTAGCACGGGCTAATGGCTCTGTGTCATAATAGTGTGATGTTGTAGAAAGTGTGTGGGCTTTGGACTCAGCCAAATGGGGCCACTTGCTATTCACTGTCTTATAAATATGGAGGGATGGGTAACAGGGAGCATAAAACCCACAGAGAAATACGCCTTCAGCAGCATTGGTTAAGCAGTGCTCCCAAATTTCTGTCCACTTTGTGCCTTAGACCCTTGACTATACCATCGTTATGGGGATTCCTCAGCCTTCAAAGTATCTAGAGGGGTTTGGTTATTTTCAGTTTTATTAAGCCAATGTTGCCTTGAGTCTGAGAATGACTAAACTCACATTATGAACTGGAGTAATATCAGGATTACTACATGATTAATTTAAGCATAATTACATGTAACAAAGTAATAAATAATGTACCAAGTGCTTCCCCTGTTTATTTTCGGCTCCTCCCCACTACTAGGTGAGAGAACTCAGAAGAGTCCACAGTCCTGGTGGGGTCCGAGTGTTCTATTTCTTAATGCAGTAGTGTCCTGTGCTGTACTTGTTTTCGTCATCCCATGTGAGGAAATTGGCATCCTTGGATCAGACCACTTGTTAGCATAAAGCTAGTACTTAGATGTTTGTATGCTTTCCCTTTGATTAGAGAATCCTTATCAACCATAAGGGCTTCCCAGGTGGCACTAGTGGTAAAGAACCCACCTGCCAATGCAGGAGTTTGATCCCTGGGTTGGGCGGATCCCCTGGAGAAGGGAATGGCAATCCACTCCAGTATTCTTGCCTGGAGAATCCCATGGACAGAGGAGCCTGATGGCTACAGTCTATAGGGTCGCAAAGAGTCGGACGCGACTGAAATGATTTAGAAAGCACGCACGCACGTCAACCATAAACCAGATGGTTTTCTCTAATAACTTCTGCAAAAGTTCTCCTTGTATTCTGCCTTATACTATGTTGTAGGGGTGTGGAATTCTCCAGGCCAGAATACTTGGTGGGTAGCTTTTCGGGTAGCTTTTCCAGGGCTGTTTTCTATTTTGCCATCATTAGAAGAAATAGAATAATAACTGGCAGTTTAGTATCTTAGCTAAAAATTGATTCCATGCTGGGTAGACACATGAGTACCTGCCACTTCTGGTTTAACGCTATTAAATATTCTTTCTAACTGCAGTAGCTCAATAGTTTTAATGTACAATTATTTGATATTCATTATTGAGTGGCTATGTGAGGCCTTTAAAAACCTCAGTTTTCCCTCATGGAATAGGGGCATAGTAAGACCTACACTGCTGATTTGTCAAGAAGAGATCATGAAATGATGTATGTAAAAGTACCTAGCACTGTGGGGGCTGTAAGAGCAGAGACTGAAAAACTAATCCTTCCTTGAACCTGCATGATGGGCTGGGATCTCAGAGAAAAGGAGCTTTGGTCACTTACTCTAACTCTCCATTTCTTGACTTCTTAACAAGTTGGTCTCTGAAACCACCCAGGGAAAGACTTTTTTTTAAAAAGATTTATTTATTTTTATTCATGGCTTCTCTTGGTCTTTGTTGCTGCATGTGGGCCTTCTCCAGCTGCGGTGAGCAGGGGCCACTCTCTAGTTTTGGTGTGTGGGATTCTCATTGCAGCGGCTTCTCTTGCTGTGGAGCCCAGGCTCTAGGCACATGGGCTCAGTAGTTGCAGCTCTGGGCTCTAGAGCACAGGCTCAGTAGTTGGGGTACACAGGCTTAGTTGCTTTGCAGTATGTGGGATCCTTCTGGACCAGGGTTCAAACCCGTGTCCCCTGCATTGGTAGGCAGATTCTTTACCACTGAGCCACCAGGGAAGCCTGGGAAGGACATTTTGAGCTAGCCATCCCTTGGTGGGAACAGGTTTTGCCAGGCATGCTCACTCACCAGTAAGGACACTGCAGCTCATTGTAACAGAGAACAAATAACTAGAAATATCTGCTACTGTTATGTTCTTCTTAAACTTATTTTAGCTTCTTTATTCATCTCAGTATTTATCCCACTGCTAAGAACTGGCTTCCCAACTTCTATATTTATTTATCACATAAGTAGATGTTCTTCTAGAAATATGGCACATTAGAAAGATATGTTGGTGAAACCTGATGATTACTTAGAGGTTTCTTTTTTTTGCCCTTGTTTATATAAATACAAAACAAACTCTACTTGAGTTTGTTCTTCATCTGTTGTTTATAGCCTCTGGTCCAGGAATAGAAATCAATGGAAAATGTGGGGATGAACAGTTCTGAGTCCAAAGATGCTGCAAAGGGATAGTGGTGAATAAAAGAAAAGATGAAGAGGAAATGGCTAAATTTTAAACAAACAGAGCCTTGCAAGTAGGCTAAATTGGTATCTTTGGCGACAAAACAGTTGCGGTGATTTCAGTAGTAGTCATGAGAAACAGGCTCAGAAATATTAATTTTTCTTCAGAAATTTCATGTGAACACAGGCGTTAACACAGGTAGATGGCTATATTTACAGACAGATAAATAGATGGATAGATAGATAGATAGGTTTTCTTTGTACATGAGTCAGAATTGTAGCTTAGGGATAAAGGTGGGTATACCTTAGATGGATCAATGCAAGATAGGCCAGGTTAAGCCCAGAGCTCATTGTACCGACTAGCTATTCGGCAATAAATCAGTGGGGGTTAGAATGTAGAGAGAGTGGAAATAGTGCCATATTACATAGCATGAGATAGAATCGTAAAAGGCTGGAGCTGAGGGACCATTAGAGAACGTTTTTTCCATCCATTTTACGAATGAGGAAACAGAGACTCTGAGAGGTGGCGTGAAGTTATGAGGACCAGCAGTGACTGATAAAGAAGAATGTAGTCCAGTATGATGCCTTCTTTGTCTCTAGAGAAATGTGGGGATTTGGGATAACTGAATCTGAGCTACCATCAGTTGTTGAGATTTTCAGTCACTCCTTATAGATAAGAATGGGGCTGCCTTTCATCTTTCTATGTCTAATGCAATGAGAAAGTCCTGTGTTCCTGTGGGAGGCTGACAGCCTAGGCTCATATCCTGGGGCTTCTCCTCCATCTTAATTTAATATTGAATAAAAGGAAACATAGTCAACAAGTTAATAATATGGAATTTATTAATTTTTTCCTCAAAACTTAAGAGATTTGAGGGGAAAAACAAGGAAAGTCTTTTGTATAGGCAATTTTCAGAGGTTTTCACACAACCTTTTTTTTTTTTAAGTCTTTAATGAAGTTACAACATTGCTTCTGTTTTATGTTTTGGTTTTCTGGCCATGAGGCATATGGGATCTTAGCTCCCCGACTAGGGATTGAACCCACACCTTCTGCATTGGAAGGTGAAATCTCAACCACTGGACCACCTGGGGAAGTCCCAACACATAGCTGTTTGAGTAGTTTATTTTTTGAATGTTGATAGTTGAGAGCAAGAGATATATTAGACCTAAAGATTGAGGTATGCAATACTCATATTATACCCCTTGTCCTCTAATTGGGCATTGTGGTTCTTGAGAAAAGAAAAAAAAACTCGTGCATTTACCTACAAGATTTCAAAATTTACTTTTCTATAGGAGATGTAGTATATTTTTCTACTCTGAGAGTTCAATGTTTTAAAATTAAAAAACCTAATTCATATATAAATATCAAAGAATACCTTCTTTGACTCAGTCCTTGCTTGCCAATGTGCCCTTTTATGAGATAGGGTCATTTGTCATGCAGGAAAGCAGGATTAATTAACTGTGGAAAGGGTACCTAATATGGAAACTGTGAGTTCCAAAATGTTTCCACATAAAATACAGGAAAAGAAGTATAGATGAGCCTAGAAATCAGTGTGACATTTTTTTTTCTTCAGAGGGCTTAAAAAAAAATCTCTCTATCACACAAATCAAGCAGCCTATTATACACCCAGTCTTCCCGTACGTCTGACACAGAAACAAGCAAGGAATGTGCTTCATTTCCACATAAATTGTGTGGTTTTGAAAGTCATTTCTCTTCACTCTGAACTCTGGTGAACGAGTCACTTCTGTGCCTAACAAGATGGCAGGACTTTTAATGGGAGGAATCATGGAAGCAGGGAGTTGCATAACTTTGTAGTTCATGAAAGAATCAAAATAAGACAAAATAAAATCTCCCACAAAATCTCTACTGAAAAATGAAAAAAAAAATAAACAAAAAACCATTCGAAAAGGAATAGCCAAAGAGAGGAGTATATGAAGCCACTACAGCCTCGAGGGAGGCACCATCTATGACCCAGCAAGTCATTCTATATCTATGTTTTCATGTTGTTATTTATTCTGAGGTTTGATAAAATGAATATCTATGTGAAAAACTTTAATGTTGTATAGAAGATACAGCAACTACTTCAAAGATGAAAGATACTCTGTGTATTCAAGTATCTCTATGTATTTTATTTTGCTTAATACAAATTATAGAGATTCTTTTCTATTCGTTTATAGTTTTCTTCTGGTTCCTGCAACTAGAATATGGTCCATAGGACAAACAATCTGAATTGTTATGCCAATTGAATTAACAAATTGATTTGGAACTGCATGGAGTTTATACTTATCCTTGACTACTTCTGGAGCTGAACATTTAATTTTGGCTAAAGGGATTAATTTAAATTTGATTTTTTCCCCTTGATAGGTGAATAATAGGACTTTGTAAACAAATAGAAAAGTGTATTTTTCAAAAGACATGAAGATGGAACCAGAGAGCCTTTGCTCCATGAAGCATTAGGCTCTGATGTTGTGCAAACTAACTCTCCAGAACCAGATTGTTGTTCTTTAGTTGCTAAGTTGTGTCTGACTCTGTGACCCCCATGGGTTGTAGCCTGCCGGGCTTCTCTGTCCATGGGATTTTCCAGGCAAGAATACTGCAGTGGCTTGCCATCTCCTCCTTCAGGGAGTCTTCCCAACTCAGGGATCAAACCCTTGTCCTTTGTACTGGTAGGTGGATTCTTTACCGCTGAGCCACCAGGTAACCAGTTCAATACAGTCTCAAAGTGGCACTAGAAGCTCTGTCTGTGGTCCCTACACTTTCTTCCTCAATATTTTATAGGCTCTAGAATTAGGTTTTTGTGTGACTCCAGTAAAAAAAAGAGAACCAACACATATATGAATCTCCTCCTCTCTTTCCCTTTTGTTCTACAAGTCATTAAATAATGCATCCGATTATCAGTTTAACTGATTTCCCCAACCTTTATTGCACTGACTAGTTGTTTGAATTGGCCAATTCAACAGGTGACTGTGGGTGTGTGTTTACACAATGAGCCACAATCCCTTTGGCAGAATCCATGCATATATAACAATGTAAAAGAAAAAAAAAATCCATCTTTTACTATTTTCTCAGTTTTTACTCTTCTAAGTATGAGAAGTGATCATCAGAAAAATTTGGGCAATTCCAGTTTTTTTTTTGGGGTAAACATTGCTGAATTAAAGTACAGGATAATCATTTTTCTGATGGATAGAAATAGAGGAAATATTGAGCAGTCAAAGCATATGATGTGCCTGGCAAAAGACAGAGGCTCTGTGTATACTGGTCCTCAGGCTGCAGAACACTGGTTGGACCTTTTATTAGCTGCGCCACTTTGGGCAATTATCTAACCTTGTTTTGCCCCAGTTTCCATATCTGTAAAGTAGGGGATGATAATTGCACTTATGTGTTAAGGTTATTATGAAAGCTAAATGAGTTAATACATTTAAGATGCTTAGAACAAGAACCAGCATATAGTCCTCAACAAATGCTACTAGTTATTACCATGATGACAATTTCTTTTTCTACTTTTACTACAGCGATGCCATTATCAAGTGCTGGTTCCTGGTAAATAGGAAACTGGTTTTTAAGAGCCAGTGCACAGAGAGTGTTGTCAGTGGGTTATGCTTTACAAACTGATCAAACGGAGAAATTTCGCTTGTGTATCTGGTCAGATTGAGCTTTGTTATCACACAGAGATCTATTGAAACAGACAGATAAACAAACAAATGAAACTCGGCCTCCTACCTGGTTAAGAGAAGAATCTAAACTGGAATTACATGTTCTCTGGGGAGTATGACAAGGCAAATTTTTGGGGGGAGGGTGAGCTCTAGTGATACACAGTAGATACTCATGTAACAATGAATTGACAAACAGTGAGTTAAAGTTTTCTTGCAGGCGTGTTCTTCTTCATGACAGGGCCTTAACAATATCAGTGTTCACTTATTCCTTAAGCAGGGCTGTGAAAATTAATGTTGGCAAATTTTCCAGAGGTATAATAGCCATGCAAAATAGTATTGTTATTTATATTACATGGCACATCTGTGCCCAAGGCAATAAATATATTATGCTAACCAAGTGGAAAACTAGTTTTTGGCTTTAGAAACTTAAAATATAAAGGTATGGGGAAATTAAAAAGAGAAATTAAAATTCATAGTGTGGTTTACAATGTAAAAGTTTTAAAAAATCAATATATTAGTATATTTATAAAATTCTGTGGTTTTCATGATGCCTTCCCCCTTGGAATCAAATATTCTCACTCATAGTTTACTTGAAGGGAAGTAGATTAGAGCAATGTCACCTTAGGTCTACTTACTGATTAGGCAGATATTTGGAAATTTTGAAATGAAAATGTTAAAAAAAATAGGAATTGAAATAATCTGTGTGGGACTGCAGGTGTTTTGAAACATCTTCCCTCTTTTGAAACACTGTAGTGCAACTTGCTGGGTGGAATATGATTTCACAGAAATTAAATAAAAGAGGGTGGACAAAAAAGTTAAAATTAGTATGGATTTGTATCTAAGAGTACAGAACCACCTGAAAATGGTCTTGACATTTTTTTTCCTGTCTGAGAGAATTAAAATATTGTTATTCCTAAACAGCACATAACAAACGGAAGGAAATGGCAACCCACTCCAGTGTTCATGCCTGGGAAATCCCATTGACAGAGGAGCCTGGTGGGCTACAGTCCATGCGGTTGCAAAGAGTTGGAGGTGACTTAGCAACTAAACAGCAACAACAGCAACTGAATATCAACCATTCATTTAACCAATAGCTATTATACTTGAGGGCTTCCTTGATAGCTCAGTTGGTAAAGAATCTGCTTCCCAGTTGGGGCAGTATGTAGAGTCCACTAGTCAATGCCAGAGAGGCAAGAGATGGCGCGTTCCATCCCTGGGTTGGCAGGATCCCCTGGAAGAGGAAATGGCGACCCCCTCCAGTATTCTTGCCTGGAAAATTCCATGGACAGAGGAGCCTGTCGACCTACAGTCCATGGGTTCACCAAGAGTCTGACATGATGCACACACACACACACACACACACGTGTGCCAGAAACAATTCTAGGTGCTGTGGATTCATTAATGAACAGTGCAGATAAAACTCCCTGCTCTCCCAAAACCCTAGCTCTCAAAAAGGGCTGAGTAGGGACAATATTCAAAATAGTTTTCCTTAAACAATAACAACAAAAAATAGTTTACCTTGAGTCTAGGCATCAAACCAGTCAGACAGAACCATGAGAATTATGACTTTGTAGGCACCCATAAGTCTGATAGTAACACTTGACTCTCTGCCCTCGTGTTAGGGACTCTCAGTGGGGTAGGGGTCAGAAGGGGGAACTCAGATGAATATATAATGTCTCTTGCCCTTAAGAAGCTTATGGTTTAATAAAGGAAATGAGCTATATACACATGAGTAAAATAATAAATAGAATTTCAACAAACTTTTATTTTTATGAAATTTCTTGGAGTTTTAGAGAAAGGAAATGCTGGACTTACATTCTGTCATTATGTGCTTCCACCCTTAAATCTTCAATCTGGCACTATTCAATTGCCTACTTCATTCCCATGCATTAAACTTCAGGGGTAATGACATCCATCTCTGGGATAATAGAATCATGCATTTGGTAATGATTCAGTATTTGGCCTCCAGGCAGGTGAAGACACAAACCATCTAAGACAAATGGTCATTGCTCCTTTTTAAAAAAGATTTCTAAGCTCTCTAACCCATAACCTCTCTTGGTCAACTCTTCCAGTACTTAATAGCATTCTTGTATTTACTATTGTCAAGAGGGTTTTCTTTATTTTCAATTCATCCACCCATGGAGGACCGTTTCATCTTATTTGATAATCTGTGGAAACGGAGGATCACCAGTCGCCCTGTTCTCATAAGATCCTTTCAACACTTTGTTCTTTATCACTTTCTTTGGGTGAATTAACTAGAATTTCTTTTATCTATTCCTCTTATGATCTATTTTTCATTCTGTTAGTGCTTTTTCATTGTTCATTTCAGTTCATTTTCATTTGTAAGGGTGTAACTAGAATGCTGGGCTACATGGGGTATTTTGTATGGTTCTTAGCATTACTGACTTTAAGAGAAAGGATGACTTCTCAGTTGCTAAATTTTGTACCCAGTTGTTAAATCCCACCTTTTAAGAAAGCATCAGTAGTTTAATAGTAATACACTCAAATTCAATAGGAAATGTTCTAAAATCTTCAAACTTCTTTCTTTTGAGACTTTTCAGGCTTTCTCTAACCTTTACTTCATTTTCTTCTACCTGATTCTATTCAGCTTCCTTCTGTTTCTCAAAAACCACCTCTTCAACTTTTTGTTGGTAATTTATTGTAAAGTTTATTGCTGTCTTTTAATGTTTTAGCTTGGCTTCCTGAAATGAGAATATCTCCTATAACCTTATTTCAGTAACAAGTGACAAAACTTGCTTATGAACTCAAGAATCTCATTAATGTTATATCAAATATATTAAATAACATTACACTGTATATGGTTTAAATTACTTTCAAAGTGCAAATTCATAGAGTAAATGCATATATGTATATCTAGAATATTTGGAGTTTGGAGTGGCCAAAATTTGGCCATTTTGAATGTACTGATTGTCATTTTGAATGTACTGGTACTGATTCAAATGTACCATGATTGACCGATTTTTTTTTTTTTAAGAATTAGGCTACAATAAAATAGCTGTTAAAATTTGATTTTAAAGTATTTGCTAATCTTAAATGTTATCAAGTTGTAATTTCAGACAGTAATTTTCAGTTTGTGTATCTTTAGGAATAAACATAGGAGACTGGGCTGATAGAACTGTTTCTAGGATGTGAGTGGGGATCTGAAAAATGATGGTATATTTGAGAGAGTAAGAAGATAGAGAGGGAGAGAGAATGTGTTGGTTGTCAGTTGTTGGTTGTTTGGATTTCAGGTTTTTAGGAGTAGAATGTGCAGCTGCACTTTGCTAAGTTTATGGAGTTGTGTGTGTGTGTTCTCCTTCCACATTTTCAGTATTATTGAAGGATATCAGTAGAATTATTATTGATTTCTTTAGTAGAAATGGAAGGTGAGAAATACCTTCTTGAAGACTAGGTACAAAAAAAGAGTATTACTACTCCCACTACATTCATTTATTCACTTTAGTTACTCACAGTGTGCCAGGCACTTTGCTAGTACTTTATGAAACATAGTCTTTTAATCCTCCACTTTGTGATTGAGGAAACTGAGGCGCAATGAGATTAAGAACGTCTCTCAGCATTATAGAGCAATCAGAGCTGGTTCCTTCCCAGGGTTGTATGTATAGTTTTGTCTGTGCCAAGCATTCTTTCTTCTGTTCATTTGCTCTTTTGCTACATGTGTGTATATCTGTAAATCACTTGCATTTCTTTTTATTTAAGTTTAGGGACATGTGCTATTTAATTTTGTTGTATATACTAGGTGAGCAAAATGAAATCCCAAATAGATGTGCTGAAACCGACAAATCATAAAGAAAATCCCCAATGTTTAAATCAAGCCATCCAAAAGGAAGGCTCTAGAGAGAACCTGTGTGATATGCTGCTTGTGGCTGCTACTTCTGAATCAGGGGTCAAATACAACCAGGGTTTGCCGAAAGCTTCCCCATCATGGAGAGCTACAGGTGAAAAGATGAACCATTGTGGACTTGGGCTGGATTACACAGAGACAGGAAGTATGTGGGCCCTTGTAGAGCCCAAAGTTTGTTTAATGGATGCTTAGCGCTCTTTGAGGATAAATAGTACACAGTTTCATAGGATAAACTAAAACAGGAATAGCAGTTTCTTCTTTTAGGGTTCCCTCGTTAAAGTTCTCTGTTAATTTCCATCCTCCCCATTACTCTAACTCCTTCCTCTTTATTCATTTTTCTATTTTTACCCCGTTTCACTTTCCCCTCACTTTGCATTTTTGGACCTTAATTCATGTTACAGTCTTCTTTTAATTTTTGATTTATTTGTTGCTCCTCTTTCCCCTCCTTTTAATCCACCTCTCTCTTGTCCCCCCCGACACCCTTATTCTTCCATTTCTTCTTCATTTCCTTTCCGTTGATATTCCCTGCAAAGAGCTGTCTGAGTCCCTTGACCTCACAAGAAGCTCTCTGACGAAACGCTTAAGAAAAACAAGGTATTATGTATTATCCTACACATTCAGCAATCGCCCTAGCAATTTAGTAACTACACTCCAATTTAAACCAGGCCTCAAGGCAACAAAAATTGCACCAAATGCCAACTAATTTACCAAACTTATAGAAGGAATATTTGGGAGCCTCTTGCCTTCAACCCATCTGATTCGTATTATTGACTCATTTAGAAAACAGAAAGTGAACAGAGACAAGTTTTTAAGGAGTTTGGTTTCATGCAAATGACTTGCAATTGCAGCCCATTATTTTTATACCACGACTTCATTAGTCATATCCCTGTCAGACCTGTGACCAGTGTCAAATGTTTTCAAAAAGCGCACCAGGACAAGCATGGAACTCATCAGCCAGTGTCAAAGGTCGTGCTCATTAAGGAGTCAAAATGAAAACTTTCAGTGTCTCTAACACATCGCATAGCTCTCCCTGGTGCTCCCACCCCCACTCCTGAAACCCAGGGCTGGCTAAGCACCTCCAGTTCCCCAGACATCCAAATAAGATCAAGATGACAGGGCAAGAAAATGAATAGGGCTCTTACTCGGCTGGACTTCATAATCTGGTCCTGATTGAAACAACCAGAAAGCTGTTTGCCAGGTCTTATAGCACCATTTCCTGAGGTTAAACATAACATCTCAAAATGAAGCAATTAGGGATTTCTCTAAAGCAGGAGTCTTCAGTAATTAAAAAAGAAAAAGGCAGAAAGAAAGAAAGAAGAGAATGAAGACTATTTTTGTAGGTGCTGATTGGGCATGACGTAGGAGTTTGATAGGGGAAGGGGAGCAAATTTTTTTTTTTCCAACCTGGAAGGTAAATTTTTGATCATGGAAGCAGTAAGAAAGAAGAAGTTGTCTGTAACAGTGCTGTGAATTTTAAGGAATTTGAGACCCAGAGATAATTAGAATAAAACCAGCTTTCCTCATTTGTACAATATGAGCATATCGGCAACTTGGTGATGCTTTTGGGGGTTTGTTTTGTTTTGAATCATGACTGCTTTTCTGAAGAGTTCTCCACTGAGTGAGCACAGTCGCATGCTGTCATGCTGTGTGCCATTTCCAAAGGGCTCAGGTGGTGTTTTTTCCCCTTCAGCATCTTCTTCAGGCTGCACTGGTATTGGATTTGGGTTCCTTGGAGACTTAAAACATGGATTACATCCCACCCCTACCTTATTTGGCTGGTTACAGTAGCTATAAGATTGACAAACAGGTATTTCCAGCTTCACATGGGGTGAATGTCAGGGAAGGCTCTCGTCAGTATGATATTTTGCAAAAATGAAACACAATGCAATTTAACAATAGTGAATGTCAAAATGTGATGACTCTATATTGATTTCTAGAGAATGCACAATCTGCTCTCAAATTCAGAAGTCGTTCGGGGCAACTTGATCTAATTCTGTGGTTATGTCTGTGACTTTCGCTCTGCTAACTTAGTCACTAAATTAATTCATTATTCACACTTGGATGAGGCTCTTTCCTGGCCTCCATGAACTACCTTTACAGGGAAATAGGTACCTTGTGAAAGCATTTTGCTTCATACTTTTTTTCTAGACTCTTGCTTATAAATCTTCTTTGACTCATCTTCTATTATTTTGATGCAGGGATATTTTTAGGAAAATGGGAGATGAACATTTTATTTCATGTACCTATCTATCTATCTATATACCTAATTTTTAATTTTATTTGTTTGTTTTTGATTGTGTAGTTTGTGGGCTTCTCATTGAGGTGGCTTTTCTTGTTGCAGAGAACAGGCTCAGTAGTTGCGGTACACAGGTTTAGTTGCTCCGCAGCATGTGGGATCTTCCCGGACCAGGGATCAAACCCATGTTCCCTGCTTTGTCAGGTGGATTCTTACCCACTGGACCATCTGGGAAGTCCCTCTATATTTATATTTTATATGTGACATTCAGATATCTTCATGATGAGCTGAAGAAGAAAGGAGCAAGTTTGTGAGCAGTCTACAAAATACATCTCTGGCTATTGTTATGTGACAGCAACAGTCTCATGATTGCAACCCAAGTAAAAATCTGTATGTCCTAACCAGGAAGCATGGTTTTAAGCCTCTGCATTCACTCTGAAATTCATTCATAAATTTATGTGCCACATACAAAGATTCTATTAAAAAAGTGGTACGCCTCCCACACTAAGGATAGTGCCAGATATTGCCTGTAAAATGGGACTCTCATGCTGGATTCCAGTGTACCATCCTGTGGGTCACTAGCACTCTGTATGGTGTTCACAGAGGGCTCTGTGCTCAGCGCTTGGCAGAGAGGGACGCTTCACATTAATAATTAGGGCATGGGGATTTTTGTGGAAGCCTTTATTGAGCTGTAGAAGATGGATCTAAAAGGTGAGTTGAAAAAAGAGGTGAGATGAAGTGGTTGTATTTAAAAAGAGTTTTTTATTGGCATATAACTGCTTTACAGTGTTGTGTTTCTGCTATCCAACAGCATGAATCAGTCATATGTATACATGTATCCTTTCCTTCTTGAGCCTGCCTTCCACCCCCCACCCCTAGGTCACCATAGAGCAATGAGCTGGGCTCCCTGTGCTTTACCGCGGTTTTCCACTAGCTGTGTGTTTTACACATGGTAGTGTATATATGTCAATACTACTCTTCCAGTTCATCTCCCCACCACCCCCACGCCCCACTTCCACAAGTCCGTTCTCAACATCTGCGTCTCTATTTCTGCCCTGTAAGTGAAATGGTTGTGTTGTGTGAACATTTTGTATGGTCTTGTGTGTGTTGAACAGAACCTCTGCCTCCTTTATACCACTGTTTGCAGGCCAGCTAATTTGGGACTTACTGATCCTTACCTGTGGATAGTGGTGGAATATCTTTTGAAGTCAAAAGATTCCTGACATTTTTGTCTGGGCCCCTGAAGGACTCAAAGTCTTTCACTGCGAAGGGGGTATTTTGTGTTTTCTTTCTTTGGGAGATTAACAATGGTGGTATACTCTTTGGGTTCTGGGGCTCACCCCTTTACCTGCAGCCTATTGGTTTCCCAAAGGGGAAGCATCATATCCTTGCTGTGAATCTGTGATTGATGCCCTTGGCCTGGGGGCTCCCCTCTTTCCCCCTTCAGGAAACAGGAGGGCTAGAGAGATAGCGCTCCAAGTTTTCTTTCACAGTCCCCGTTTCCTAACTTTAATCACCTTCTGCTGTGGGAAAGAGATGAGATGAGGCCTAAAAAACAGATCATTGTCCGCCTCCTAGATTAATGCAGAGAAAGCGGTATTGTCTGTTGAATGGATAAATCTTCCTGCTGTCACTCAAAACCTAAATTCAACGCTACTTCATTTCTAAGAGGCTTATCTTCCTTGAATAGACCCTTGCAGCTCAAGTAAGAGGCGATGTAATGAAGCGTGTTTTTTTCTTAAGTGAGAAACCTGCGGCAAAGAAGAGGGGAAGACTGTGCAGCTGTTCCAAAGGGGCTCTGCAGACTCTCGAAAGACTGGTCATTTATCTGGTCTTGCATGACATCAAATGATAGAAGATCAAGTTCAAAATCTGCCAGCGCAGCTCAAAAGGGCTTCTTCATCTGTTAATTACATAATGGTTATTAACATACAATGTTGTGCAGCTGGGAATCGTATCAAACGTTATAGGAAAAATATTGCTGTGGCTTTCAGCACTTCCCCTTTGGTCTGTGTTTATTAGGAGGCAAAGATCTTGGGAAATGGCAATGGTTCTCCTTGAATCTGAAAGTTAATATTGATGCCATAATATGTGGTTAAATGAGAGGGCCACGAGACAGGTGGGTATTAGGCAGATGGATGCTGAAATCATCGAAGAGTATACCCCTTTGTGTATGCTTGTATTTAATTCAGCAGTCCCGACAATGTGGGTTTGCTGACTTTTTCTGGAAAGTTAAATACATGCAGTATGCACACATACAATTACTATAAATAATTGCTTGTTTACTTTGGTCTAGTTCAGGCTACTGTATGACGCTGAAGCTTAATTTGAACTTTGGAATAGATGTCAAGATTTTCATCACTGCAATAAATTTTACTGGATAAGGATAATTTTAGCAACATTTCATCATCCACTGGCTTGAGTTTGTGTGTACAAGTTACAAAATTACCTTTAAATAAGTCTTGCTTTATTAGTCTGTGTGTAATTAAAAGGCACCACTTTTAAGCTTAGAACTACCAAAAGGAGGCCCTATCCCTCTGGAAAAACAGTAGTTTAGAAAGATTTGAAAGCTTAAAAAATTTCTGTGCTTCCTGGTAATTTCCCCCTAAGAATGATATCTTGAATTGTATGACCTAAGTAGTCCTGATGGAGTTTTAATCCCTTGGGTAACTGAGCTTCAAGGAAATATTGGCAATAAAATTATTTTTAAAACCTGTACTTTGTGATTTCCAGTCTCAGTCATACACTTCTATGTTTTTTAAAGACAATTACTTTATAACTTAGTGGGCAAATCTTATAATTTAGACTACCTCTAACATAGCAATTAATCATCTAATCCCTTGATGTTTATGACTATAAAAGCAAAATTAACCATGAACAACTAATAAAAACAATAATCCTCCTTTCTTTGTACCAAGTATCAGCTCTGATATTTTTTCACATACTGCAACTTTGATTGTTCATCCTAATTTGGCTGAGGAATGCATATCTGTTGATGTTAACTGATAATCCCCCAATTTTAATTTAGTCATTAACTGACATTTTCTCCAACTAAAATGATCCTTTGGGTAGTGAACACTGTGCCCTATTAACAGATTTGAAGTTTACGCCTCCAGTCTTCTGTAAGTCCTCTGTCACAATAACAAGCAGAGAAAATTTGAGAAGGTGTACAATGGGGAGGAAGTGGAAAGTACATGGAAAATAGACAAATTATTCTACATATTTTTGAGAGTTGCATGATTTCAAAGAAGATTCTATATCTATAAAATTGAACCCTCGATTGGATTCTGTGAGCTTCTGACCACTATCTGCTCACTCACTCATTCAGAATACCTCCAACGGGGCCCCACACTATGGGTCTGCGCTTTGGTGAGCCCTTCACCCATATGTGTGCTGTTTAGTGAAGGTGACCCATGGAAAAGCCAACTTTGTGGGGTCTTAGCCAGTTGTATATTCACTAAGTTCAAGAAGGGCTGAAGGGAAGAGATTTAGCTGGATGTTTAGTGTAAATCTTTTTACTGATAGAAAAGCGACTTGTAGAGTGTGAGGCTCATGGAATCTCAGTAATATTATCTTTTTATCCAAAAAGCAGCATATTGTCTGCTTCTCAGTGCTAGGACTCTGTCAGAATAATAGCTTTTGAAGGACTTACTATGTGCTGGGCATTTACTAAGCTTTTTCTACATATAACTCATTTTATCCTCACACTAGTCTGTGAAATATGCTACTATTATTTTTCTTATATCTGTTGAACAGAGGAGGAACCAGAGGCAGGGACATATTAATCAATGTACTTAGAGGCACACAGAACTAGGATTCAAACTCATAAAGTCTGGCTTCAGAGTTCATACTCTTAACATTACTCTAAGCCATGACAAAGGAAGTTTTAGCAAGGGAAGAAATTGATACTGTTAGCAGATACCTTGGCCAGGTTAATGCTGTGCTTACATAGATTTACACTGGTTATTTGATATTAGATTAACTTCAAATCCTCAATGTTGTGGATGACATTTATTATTCTTCATCTGTGTGTGTGTGTGTATTTGTGTGTTAGATGAAAACTTTATGAAAATTGATGGTGATTTCTGAGCATGAACCATGGGTGATTCATGTAAACTTCCCAAATTTCAGTAAAATAAATAATTCCATATTCCAATGTTATACAGAGAAATACATTTTAAATGTCTACCATGGTGCTTGGTACACCTGTATGATCGGAGGTGAAGCAGAAGGCTGAGGTTTAACTCAATAGTTAAGTAATTAATGCTCTGCCATTAGAAAATTCATTATTTGTTGCAGAATGTCATGAAGTTGAGGGAGACCGTGTCTCATTGTAAGGTATGCACAACCTTCGAACTCTGGCTGAGTGAAAATTCTAATACCTTTTTTGAAATGCCACGCTGTACCAAGGCTGCTCTGGGACCTGGGGTGCATTTCATCTTGAACTAGGAATTGCAAAGATTTTTATTGTCTTCTGTCACAAACACAGCGTCCTTTTATTGTGGTTTTTGATGCGTTAAATATGTTTTTATGGCCCCCTATGTCTATTGTGCCTAGCATACTGTTGGTACTTAATAAACGTTAAATAATAATAATATATGTGCATATGAGATTTGTGGAAAGAAATGACATACTGTTTTAGGGATCTAAGATTGTTCTTCTGGTGCCTGGGGAAAACATACAGATGAGCATATTACTGGGAATAGATGAGAGGGAGCCATCAATAGCAATGTCATCTTCCTAAAATATGATGTGGCTTCGTCAGCACAAATCATAAACCCCATCTCCTCCCTTACCTCACTGTAGAACTCTAATGTGGGAAGTTGAATTCCTGGATTAATAGAAATAGGTATCCAGGCACTTTCGAATTTGGCAAATCAACAAATGACGCTGTCTTTTCTTGCACATCAGTAAATTTGTACAGTTTATAGTGAAATGCCGGGGTAAGCTCTGGATTGTTTCTGTTTAACTGTTCTGGGAACCCATCTAAGAAGGTTTTGCGGGTGTTCTGCTTTATCCCCTGGGGTGAAGAGGAGGGGCCCCAGACACTGGCTTTTTAGGGACCATTTCCCCCTTGGCTGATATCTTTGTCAGTAAGGAGCCACCTGTATCCGCATGCTTCCACCAAGCTGAGCCTCACACCACTTCACCAGATCCCTTCCTTTACGAGCTGGATGTAGCCCAGAATATCAGCTCTCCATGTTGTGCCAAAAGTCCTTCCAAGTCCAGCTCAGAGGTGTTTGTATAAGATAAAAACGGGACAATGTGGCATCTCCAGACGGCTCATCTGTTTACATGTGTCATTTGGCTCAGCCCCGATGTTAGCTCACCAGCAAAGAAGGCAGGAAGACGTGCAATCAAGACTCTGTGATTCATCAGGTCTGTTCCTCTTTTGGGATACAATGTTGGTATTCTCTGCCAGTCCTCCAAGAGTCTGTTTTTTTTTTTCAGTCTCTCAGGAAAATGTTTAAATATATTCAATATATTCCTCCTGCAGCCCTAGCCAGAACATACCTTTCCTGCTGAAAGATGGATGGGTTAGATTCTGAAAGGGAGTCACTGCTTTCAGTTGTTCTTTAACAAAAAAACCAAAAAACTTTTTTTTTCCTTTTTGCTTTCGGAGAACATATTTTGGTGGAGTCAGTACTAAGGTAGAGCTTTCTTATGGACTGTGGAGAATGAGGGTCTTTAATGCCTTTATGTTCAAAGGTTCTTTTTGAGGGGCTTTTGTGAGGATATAAATTACGGTAGCAACAGGTATATTTTTCCCTCAGTACAAAGGGTAAATTTTTTGCAACTTAAAAAGGATCTGTTCTTTTATTGTTGACCTTGATTTTTTCGCAATATTCTGCGTTGCCCCTGCTTCGGTTGTATTATTCTCTGACCCATCCAATTACCATTTCTATCAGCGCTTCGGAAAGATTATGCTTTTTGGGTGTTCTGTAGATGTCTTTCCAGTGGCTTCACTTGATGAATGTGACAAGTTTTGTGTTTTCACCCTCCCTCATTGAATTGAAAAGTTTTTTTGATAAATACAGGCCAATAAGTGCCCAAAGGCAGTGTTTCAATGGCTGCTAAGTCTTTCAAGGTTAGGACTTAACCTCCGTTCTCCCTAATTCAACTCCAACCTTCAGTCTGAAGCCAATCAAGAATATCAGATGATACTTAAACAATGAAGGATTTCTGATATTCAGGTACTGCCTCTGTTCAATAGGATTGCAAATGCTTTGTGTGAAGAAAGTCGGTTTTGCTCTAAAGTACTGTCACAAAAAGTGAAATTACCATTTGCTTGGAATGATGCCATTCATCATTGTCAGAACACTAAGCATTGTAAGTAGCTAGGCCTCTCCAAATTAATGCCTTGTTTTGCATCAGCTAAATTTCCCAAATCCTCGAGGATGGGTCATACAAAACTCATCTCAGTGTTTTAATTTATCAATCCAATATGAGTTCTGTGAGAGGGAGCTTCATTTGGTCTTAGCCCTTTTATTTACAGTCTAATTCTAAAAGAAAAGGAAATAAGATATGAAAATAAGTTGGAAAATAAGATAAATCTCTCAGTGAAATCACCAGATCTACTCAGTCCTGTAGCAAAACCTCCATAATTCATTTGTAGGTCAGCTCAAGGGATTAGCCATGACGTATTTGGAAATTCATTTATTTTTATTTTATTTTGCTGTTTCTTATGCATAAGGGTAATACTGTCCCTAAGGCTTTTCAGGTAGCCCTCAAATCTTGACAACATTTGCTGTCTCTGAGGCCTAAGCCAAAATTAATTTTCAAATAAACAGCATAAAAATGTATGGAGTTGTATAAATTTGAATACAAAATGCATTTGTTTTGTTTGCTTACATACATACATACATACATACTGTCTGTTCAGCCAAAAACCATAATATGACATTGAAATTAACTGCCAAACGCACATCATGAAAGTCAAAAAAGTTTTTCTTTGAGTTAAAAAAAATACAGAAACATGCAGCATTTTATTTCATTTCCATCTCAATGTGGTCTTTAACATATTTTCAGAGGATGTTTTTAATTGTTAGCTTTTCCTAGAAGGAAATTAGAAATCCTCTGTAGGAAAAACAGATAGTTTGGGACCTGTATAGCTTTTATTAGTTCAAAAGATTCTGTTGTCTTGGGAGATGCAAAGGTATTTTCTTTCAGAGAGTTAAAAAAAAAAAAAGAGGAACAGAAAAAGGTAAACCAAGTTAGGCTGCTTGATTTCCTTTCTCTGATAAAAGACAGATAAAAGCAATGTAGAGTTAAAATGGGATGAAATCTGCTAAGATTTATGTTGGGCTTTTTTTGGTGGTTACCAGGAAAAGAAAAAAGGATTCTGTAGTTATACAAAGATGATCCAGGAGGCAGGTCCTTTGGCAGAGGGCAGGGAGGTGTGTGTGTGTGGGGTCTTTGCTGGAGCCCCTGATGTCAGATACCTGCGTGTATGCTTCTCATCAGGACTGGTCCACAGGAGACCTAAAAGATCCTGAAAGCCATGGTCTTTCCCCTTCAACCCTCAAAATGGTTTTTAAGTGTACTTCCACAAGGGGGCTTCATGGACATTTGCGAATGTTTTTTGTTTGTTTGTTTGTTTACATGTTTCTTAAAAGTATTAAGAAATGAGCTCCTGCAGAATGAGGCATAGAAGTTCCATTTCTTGGCCTTTTGAAAGCTTTATTATACAGAAAACAAAACTAGCCCCTCTCCTGCCCCCTGGCCTTTGATTGGGAAGAGGTCTGTGAAAGCAGAGGGCATGGGGGAGAAGGCTTCGAGGCTGGAACTGGTGTCTGGCGGCCTGGGTCTTGTCCTGGGCCATGGCCTTTCAGCTCCATTTCAGCATGTGGCATGAAAGCACCCACGTTGTCCAGTTTTGATTGCCTGGCTGAAAATGGCTATATCTGTGGTTGCTTGCTTGCTTTCTTTTTTTTTTTTAAATTTAATCCACATTCTACGTGTTTCCTCTGAGTATGGTGGAGTGGTCCTTATATGTTTCTGTAGTCTCTGAATATAGAACTTTTCATAGCTGTGGATGGTTTAACTGTCTGAAGTATGTAAAATATGAAATACTATGGCAAAGAATAACTTCTGAAAACAGGAGCAGTTGGTCCATTTTCATCTGCGCATCTTGAAACGAGCCCTGGGCTGAGAGTCTGCAGACTAGAACTGGAGCCTCTGCTCTGACATCAGCTAGTTGGACTTTACTAGGAAAGCATTTTCATATTTATGTGTCTCGATTTTTTTATGAATGATGATTTTCAAGGGCCTTCCTGTATCTGGCATTCCATGAAGACTGGGTTGCTTTATTTCCCCCTTTCTGCTAGTCAGGCCAGTATTACCAGATATAAATATTTCAATGGCTAAAATAACAAAATCAAAGGAGACAGTACGTGTAGTGTGACATGTGAACTCTGGATTAAGAGAATCTTCGGTTTGAATCCAAGTCATGTCCTATGCTTCCCTGGTAGCTCAGACACTAAAGAGTCTGCCTCCAACGCAGGAGACCTGGTTTGAATACCTGGGTCAGGAAGATCCCCTGGAGGAGGGAATGGCAACCCACTCCAGTATTCTTGCTGGGAAAATTTTGTGGACAGAGGAGCCTGGTGGGCTGCAAGCCCATGTGGTCGCGAAGAGACAGACACCACTGAGCGACTGGCACTATTTCACTTTCCTGTCCTATACTACCTGAGAGAGTAGGGCCATGTGGAGGGAAACAGCCAGGTGTTCTCTGAGCCTCAGTTTATATAAAATGAGGGTTGATTAGAACTGTTTCTGAGGTTCTTTTCAGATGTATGTTTCTAGGATTTGTCAAGTATTTGAGCTCCGGAATGGTCCTAGTAGTGTGTATATATATATATATATATTTTTTTTTTGAAGTGTCTGTATCTCTGAAAAGTGGTCGCATCTTGGTTGGGATTTTGATTCTCCTGATTGTCCAGTTCTAATTCACATTGTATTATTCATTGTCACGGCCAGATGAACGTGAAAGCTGAGCAGAGACACGAGACACAATTTGCATCCTAGAAGATGACAGGCTCATTCTGACCTGTGTCAAATATGTGGAAACTAAGTCCCGAGAAGTTTAGCTGATTTGGGGGCAGGCCAGGATGAGAAGGCAGAGCCAGATTCTAATATGACTTAGAGTTTAAGCCCTTTTTCTTTACCTTGTTGGGTGAAAACCCAGAAACTCATGATAAAGAAGTTGAACCTAGGAAGAATGATTGGCCAGGTTTTCAGGTATTCATTCCTGCCTAGGAGACCAAGAGATGGGGATGTAGGAGGATTTGGAGTCCGAGTAACTCTCAGTTGAGATAAAAGCTGGTTAGAAATGGACCATGGTAGGGACCTGGGTCCATCTCCTGAGCAACCAGGTGACCTGTGGGCTGGCACTTAATAGAGTAGAATCCAGATTCATTCCTTTTGCTGGCTGAGGCTCAGACCCATATTCTCATCTGCAAAATGGGAGAAATAACATTGCTACTGATGGGGGTTGGAAGAGGTAAAGAACTTTGTATGCTACCTGGCCATTAGTAGCTATCAGCAAACTGTAGTTATAGTAATAGTTTTTGCTATTGTTATTTTAAAACTGGACTGATACTCAGAAGGGGCACATGAGAAAGTGCCGGAAGCTCCCAGCAGGAGAAGGGTGCCTGCAGAACCTTGTGGTAGAGGTTGGATGGTGTTTAGTCTCTGACACTAGGTACATGCCCAGAGTCCTCTTTCCACAATCTTGGTGTCTTTCCCCTTTAAAACCCTTCCCCAGGCCTCCTGTGACGCACAGGTCAGGGACTACCAAGTCTCCCTGAGTCCTTCCTTCCCATGTTAGAGAACACAACACCTTACTGATTTTTCTAATAACTAGATTCCTTCTAGATCTAACTAGATTCCTTCCTCCTTCTAAAACCCATCTATGAAAGCAGTGCAAGAGTCCCTGACTCATGGGACCCATCTGAAGCTCCATTCTCAATGTTCACCTGCAAATTGCTGGGATTTTGGAACAAAATTGTTGGGCTGAGGGGGCTAAGATTCCTTATGGCCTGCTGCTGCTGCTAAGTCGCTTCAGTCATGTCCGACTCTGTGCGACCCCATAGACGGCAGCCCACCAGGCTCCTCTGTCCCTGGGATTCTCCAGGCAAGAACACTGGAGTGGGTTGCCATTTCCTTCTCCAATGCATGAAAGTGAAAAGCGAAAGTGAAGTCATTCAGTCGTGCCCAACTCTTAGCTACCCCATGGACTGCAGCCTACCAGGCTCCTCTGTCCATGGGATTTTCCAGGCAAGAGTACTGGAGTAGGGTGCCATTGCCTTCTCCCCTTATGGCCTAGGTGATCCCAAATAGGAGGAAGAAAGAAGCCATGTCTGGTCCATAACTCTGATGTTGGGCCAGTGTTTTCATGGCTACCAGCTCCCTCAGAAAGTGGGGTGAGGAGCAAGTAGCCTTAGGTCCTGTCAAGGTTGGCAGCTATGTTGGGAGAGCAGACCCCTGGTGGATAGATGGCTGGAGCTGGGGAGAGATAATGGTGAGAAGAGGACAGCATGGAGGAGAAGGGGCAAACGGAGCTCTAGAAGACCTGACTGATGAAATTACTCAGTTCACCCTAGATCAGTCTGACCCTTTGTCCTTGCCACCCCCCAGACTGCATATTGACCTTCTGATGCCAGTCTCCACATGCTCCTACGTGGGCAAGCCTCATGGTCAGATTCAGTTCAACAAATATTTACCAAATGCCTACCCTGCTCCTGGTGTTGTGATAGGTGTTCAGAAGTGAAGGGTGGTCCTATCCATCAAGAGTCCTGGGCCTCACTGTGTAACCTCTGGGTCCCCTTAGCCCTGCGGAGTTCCACTTCTTCCTCTGTTCAATAAGGACAATGGTATGTGCCTCCTGGGGTCATTGTAAGGACTCTGTGACATGAAACTTAAAAAGAGAGACACATAAAAGATTCCAATACTTGTTTCCTTTACTCCACCCATTCTCTTGTTCCAACCTGTTTCAAAGTTCTCTTTAATATTCCTTTCTAGCAGAGTCCACCTGCCTGCACAGAGAAGACTTTAAGTGACATTTCTCCTGAGGGGTGGGTTGTGTGTGTATGTGTGTGTGCCCATGGTTGGTTTGGACATGTGAGGTGCTAAGGTTGTTCAATGAAGTGAAATTCAGGTGTAGTGAAGAGAGTTCTTTACACTAAACCTAATTATTTCAAACCTTTTAGTCTTCAGAGGAAAAAATGAAATATTTGGCAATTAATCTCATAATTCAAATAGAAAACTTGCTTTGTTTGACTTACTTGGGCAATACTCTTTTTAATGTAAGTAGTTCTTACTAAAGTATTTTTTTGAGGCAACTGAGTCATTGTTATCTCCATTTGGCTTGTGCTATGCTGTGTGTAGTTGCTTGGTCATGTCTGATGCTTTGTGACCCCATGGACTGTAGCCCAGCAGGCTCTTCTGTCCATGGGGATTCTTCAAATAAGAACACTGGAGTGTTGGCTTACCTAAGATATACTGGGTAGCTTCCAGTGGCTCAGACAGTAAAGAATCTTCCTGCAATGCAGGAGACTCAGGTTCGATCCCTGGGTTGGGAAGATCCCCTTAGAGAAGGGAATGGCTACCCACTTCACTGTTCTTGCATGGAAAATTCCAGGGACAGAGGAACATGGTGGGCTACAGTCCATGTGGTCGCAAACAGTCAGACACAACTGAGACACCTTCTGTGGAAACTTGAATTATGGAATTTATATCTATAAACAGAGTTTTGGAATATATTTCTCAAATATATACATTTTTAGTTTTCTATCCCAATGTGAATATGCTTATTGGGATAACTTTATATCCCAGTAAATGTATGTGCATTGTTTTCCTTTAATAGAATTTTATGTTTTCTCCTATATTCTGATTCTTAACTATATTAATTTTAGGCAAGCATAGACTAGGAAATTAAGCTCAAGAATTTTGTTCTCTTAATGTTTAGCTCTCAAATATTGGTGAGTCCTTGCTGTTTTATGTATGTAACACTCTGTTTCATGCCCACAAGTAGATTTCTTGACATTTGGGCCACATTAGTAATTTAAATAAGCTTTTTCTTTCTTAAAAATATTAAGTATCTCATGGCCAGCATCACTGTCCTTTACTTCACAACTTTTCTTCAATTTTTCTAGTGCTGTTACTTTCTTTTATTAGAAGAACTGCATTTCTTTTTCTTTGAAATAATTAAACAGCTCAGTCCAGATAAGACACTTTAATGCATTATGGTAACCAATTTTAAGTGAACAACTTTGATTTTGGGGCCCCTGGCCAGGCTGTTGTTTTTCTGGGCCATTCTAAAGAGAGAGGGAGATTGAATGTCCAGAAGAGTGTCTGTGCTTGACATTTCTAAGAATAACTATGATAACTTCGAGTGATTCTGGTTAATCTTATGACAGGAGGACAGATTTGAGAACTGATTAAGCCTCCCTTTCTATCATTCTGTCCTAAAAACACCTGGGACTCTCAGCAGAGGAATCTATGAATCACTGTCTGTTGTCCACTCATCCTGTCCGGTCCTCTCCACGCTGGAACTAATCAACTGCCTTGAATGAAGCATGACTTGCAAGCTGAATTCTGAAACCTCCTGGAATATTCAGGAAGGAGCAGGCACAATCTTTCAGGGTGATTTGGCCCACACTCCAAATGAGCCTCCAGATGTAGACAAGATGGTCAAGAGGTCAGACAACACACATTTTGAATGAATTCCCCTTGACCATTTTTGGGTTACTTGTTCTCGAAAGATATTTTCAAGGGAGTAGTAGATCAAAACATGGGATATGTCAATATGTCAATACCTCAGTCTTCTATTTTTCAGATTGTTGGTTTGAACAGATCACCTGCTGCTTTGATGTTTGTAGACAGAGCGGCTGGTTGATGGTGTACACGTCGGTAGCGTGTCCTGAGCGGGTGGGGTTGGCACTGTGAACCTGCTCACCGGCCAGACCTGCTCACCTGACTGCCAGAGCCGTCTGGCAGGTCAGAGCTGGTGTGCAGGGATGACGCCTGCGCTGGTTACCTTCAAATACTGGTTTATCTTCTTGGGTGCCCCCTCTGCTGGAACAAAAGAATAATCATTGTCTCTAAGAACAGGCAGGGGCTTAGAATTTGGCCCCCAAAGCAATCACCTCTTCTTTCCTAACTGCAGGCCAGCGGGATAAACACAGTTCCCAGGGTGGAGAAGGAGGACTTTCTGGGACAGGAAAGCATTTGGTCCTTCCAAGTGAGGCTTCTTTCTGGAGAACTTTGGGCAAGCCTCTTTGAGTTGGACTAGCCAGTGTCTTCCGGGAAGCGGAGAGATTAAAGCACCAGATTAGTGATGCTACACAGCTGAATAGCAACACATGTGGCCAAAACACTTACAGCATCATTGTTTTTGAAAATGAACTCCCAGCACAGTTCAGTACAATTTTTTCTAGTGTGTCATTTCCCACTCTACTTCCCCAGCCACATACAAAGACAGAAGCAGCATTTCTTTTTATAAAGTTTTAATTTATTTTTATTTTTAATTTTTGTTGAAATAGAGTTAATTTGCAATATTGTATTCATTTCAGGTGTACAGTAAAGTGATTCCATTTTATAAATATATATATTCTTTTTTTTACATTTTTTTTTTTTTGCATTATAGGTTACTACAAGACATTCAGTATAGTTCCCTATGCTATATAGTAGGTTCTTGTTGGTTATATATTTTGTATATAGTAATGTGTATATTTCAACCCCAAACTCTTAATTTATCCCCCTCTTCCTCTCGCGTTTGGTAACCATAAGTTTGTTTTCTGTGTCTGTGAGTCTATTTCTATTTTTTATAAAAGTTCATTTGTATCCTTTTCTTAGATCCATATATAAGTGATCCCATATGATATTTGTCTTTTTCTCTCTGGTTTACTACACTTAGAATGATAATCTCTAGGTTCATGCATGTTGCTGTAGCATTAGTTCATTTTTTATGGCTGAGTAATATTCCATTGATTACATGTACCACATCTGCTTTATCCACTTCTGTGTCAATGGACATTTAGGTTGCTTTCGTGCCATGCTTGAGACCACAGAGCAGGCAGAAGCAGCACTACAGAGCCTGCCAATGGCTTTCCTTAGCTGGATCATCCTCTGAATATAGGTCAGTTCCAAGCCCTGCTTACTTTCTTCAGAACTAAGAGTTTGGAGCCTTGTGAGGCAGTCCTCAGTCTTTCAAATCAAGAGTCAAATTTAGGGGCTTGTTGCTTCTTTAAACTGTTTTATGTTAAATATTAAGCAAAAAAAAAAAAAGAGAGAGACAGTAATGGATGCCTCAGATATGCTGATATGCATCCAGTTGTCTCTAATAATGCTTTGCTAGTCTTGCATCAAGTGCTTATTTTTTCTTAAATTATTGTGGGTTAGAAGGAGGTCTTTTGGAGTACTGACCCCCAATCCCATTCTTTTCTTTTTCTTTCCACGGCTGTCATTGTCCTGAATTTGGTGTTTAGCTATCCCACGCATGTTTTCATACTGTTACCACCCGCCCTGTATGTGGCCATAATATACCATGGTTTTGCATGTTTTAAAGTTTATTTAAGTGGAACCAACTATTTATACTATCCTGAACTCCTTTCCTTACCCACTATTATGCTTTTGTGATTTATCTATGATGTTCCAGATAGGTCAAATCCATTCATTTTTATTGCTTTGTAATATCCTGGTATAGGAAAATAGCATAATTTATTTACTCACTGATGGAAATATAAGTTCTTTTTAATTTTTCACTATTATGAACAATGCCAGAGTGAACATTATTACAATTTTTATATGCCTGCATGTAGTTTAAGTACATACCACATTTTCAGTTTTATTAGATGTTTTCAAGTTGCTTTTTAAAGTCATTTTGCCAATTTTTTACTTTTACCAGTTGTGTATGAAAATTCTAGCATTCATACATCCTCACAACAAAATGTATAAAACTTATATTTTGTTATTCTTATGACATAGAATTATGTTTGGTTATTTTAATTTTATGTGATTACTAGAGAAGATTGAATATTTTTTTCATTTTATGCTATTTGGCTTTCTTTTTCTGAATTATCTGTACATATTATTTTCCTTTTCAAAAATTAAAGTCATTTGTATTTTTAAAATTTATTTGTGTGGATTCTTTATAAATTATTTGATGTTTTTTCTAAAACCCCCTTTTTATTAAAAAAAAAAAATATACCCACACCAGGGAATATAGAAAATAAAGAAGTCACCAATAATTTCACTGCCCTAACCAAAATATTGATTAATTTTGTCCTATTTATTGCTAGTCTGTTTTTTCTCTTATGATATTTTTGTGTAGTTATAATTACAAGGTATATGTAACTCATATTCTGAATTTTGCAGTTAATTATCATAAGCTTTTTTGGACACAGCTGTATGGCTTTTATAGCCAGCGTTCTAAGTAGATGCATGATATATTAATATCATTGAGTAGGTCTTTCATTTCCTTTTTGTTGGACATTCAGGTTGCTTTTTATTTTTCCATTTTATAAATAACATTATGATGAATACTTATACCTAAAAAGCTTTTGATATTTTAAATTATTTTCTTAGAACAGAGCCACAGGAGTCAGGTTACTGGGTCAAAGAGGATATACATTTTTAAAAAGTAAAATGCATTGCAAAAATAGTTTAATCAGTGATGACAATCTAAAGAAAACAGGGTTTAAGAAGACTCAAGGGAGCCCGGCAGAGGTCTAAGTGTCTGACTCACCTTCCTTGGCAGTGAGAAAACTCACAAGACTATGGTTTCTCCAGCCACTTTCCTGACCCAAAGCACTACTCATTACAGACATTTTCTATCCTGCTTTTGCAACCATTTGACTCTGGGGTAAAAAAAGAGAATTTTCCAGGGCTAAAGCTTAATGCTTACAAGGTTAAAACTTATAAATGATTTTTACTGATTTTTAAACACTGGTAAAGGAAAGCAGTCTGTTTATTTTAGGACCTGAAATTGGATATGCAAGAAGAGGGAGTATCTAAAGGCAGAAATGATGCTCCGACTAGCTGACAATCTTATAGAACATGGGCATCTCTTCACTGCTTGAAAGGGCTTTTATGTTCATATGATTTACTCTTTGGCATTGGGCAGAATAGAAGGATCAGATTATCCTGTATGAAAAAGCATTTATTTGGAAATATGTAATACATGTGATCCTTAATTTATGATCAGGTTCTATTCCAAAAGTTCCTTTACAAGTCAGCTAATTAGAACTCAGAAAACATTTTCCCTTAGAAGCATTATTGTGAGTGGTGGTACGGTTTCCAGACTGGTGCATAAAAGCCCATTTAATCTGTCATAGATTTCTAGTGTAGTCCCGGTTTCAAATCTAGCTTAGCTAGAATCTATTTGTGTGATCTTGGGGTACTCATGTTAGTTACATTTCTAGTCTGTAGTTGAGGAAAGGGTTTTGTGAGGATTACCTGAGATAATATATATATAAATGTTTTATGAACTGTGAAATGCTGTATGAAAGTAGCAGATATATTGTTTTTGCCCACTAGATAAATAATTATTAAAAGACAGGACAATAGTATTAACACTTGGCCTTCAAACTGGGGAATGTAAACCCCAAGACCTGTGCAGGTGATCAATTGGGGTGTAGCAGGCATATATTAGAATTCCTATGTATAAACTTCTTCTCCTACTTTTATTTTTGTAAGTACACATCACAGTAGAATATTTTTATTGATATTTTTATCTATATGTAAATGATGAATATTGTAACCGTGATCATAAGGGACTTGATTGTAATTGTAATTAGTCGTTCAATCATGTCCAACTCTTTGACACCATGGACTGTAGCCTGCCAGTCTTCTCTGTCCATGGGATTATCCTGGCAAGAATACTGGAGTGGGTTGCCGTTTCCTACACTAGGGATCTTCCTGAACCACGATGGAACTCCATGTGGCTCCTGCATTGGCAGGTGGACTCTTTACCACCAAGCAATCTGGGAAGCCAATGATGTATATGCTCATGATTGAAAACAATTTATTATTTGTCTAAAGCAGTTTGAAACCCACTAGTCTATTGAATCTGTGGAGGGTTGAGTTCCATTCTCTCTTTTTTTTAATTTCCATTTGTTTTTCCTGTTAACCAAAACTCTTGGAATTCTCTAAATCTTTTTTGTGATATGGAAAAAAAAAAAACTGAAACCACAATACAAGATGCCTTTCAAAAAAGAGAAAGAAAGAAGGAAGGAAGGAAAAGGTGCACCCAATTCTTGCCTCTACTGTGGGGTCAGGTCAACTGGTGGCTGTGTTTGGGGCAGCAGATTGGTTCCGGTTCCTTCTGCTGTGGCTTCCAAGCTTGGGCTCTGGCAAAGTGCCTTGAACCTTTGGCATCTGACAATGTCTTCGCTGGGGCTTCCCAGGTGGCACAGTGGTAAAGAATCCACCTGCCAATGTAGGAGACTCAGGTTCGATCTCTGGGTCAGGAAGAACCCTGGAGAAGGAAATGGCAACCTACTCCAGTATTCTTGCCTGGGAAATCGGATGGACAGAGGACCCTGATGTGCTGCAGTTCATGGGGTCGCAAAAGAGCCAGACATGACTTAGCGACTAAACAACAAGTTTATTCATATCTTTATGCTATGGAACAGAGGATATATGGAAATGATGCCAGTTAAATAAATGAAGTGATAATCTTCATTTATAACGTTATTTCTATGTAAAAAGTACCTTATGTAGTTCCAGCTTAGACAAAATAGTGTCTTCTTGTTTCTTAGTTCCTGTGGGTAGAATATTGGTATTCCCAGCTTTGGAAGCTCTAGGCAATGTGTGTGTGTGTGTGTGTGTGTGTGTGTATGTGTGTGTATGTGTGTGTATGTGTGTCTGTTTGTGGAGAGAGAGAGAGAGATGATTTGGAAAGAGAAGTTTGTAGGATATCAATGCCTATCTAACCCACTCCAGTACTCTTGCCTAGAAAATCCCACGGACGGAAGAGCCTGGTAGGCTGCAATCCATGGGGTCGCTAAGAGTCGGACACGACTGAGCGACTTCACTTTCACTTTTCACTTTCATGCATTGGAGAAGGAAATGGCAGCCCACTCCAGTGTTCTTGCCTGGAGAATCCCAGGGACAGAGGAGCCTGGTGGGCTGCCGTCTATGGGGTCGCACAGAGTCGGACATGACTGAAGCGACTTAGCAGCAGCAGCAGCAGCAATGCCTATCTGTGTTGGCGTGAAAAGTGACCGGATCTGTCATTTGCTATTTTTTTTTTCTGAAAGTTAGGGTTGGGAGGGACACTGGATGCTTTCCCCCCTAGGTTTAAAGCATTGACAAGTTAAATCCTTCTTATGGATGATTCCTAGAGTCCTAAGGATGAGAGTAGGAGGAGAAAGGGATTGTAGCAGCTGTTTCTTGGTAGTTAATAACTTTAGACTACTGAATTAGGAAAAGCATACAATTAAAAATTCTGTTAATCAAAGCAGTATGTTGAAAACTGTCAAAGGGCCTCATTGTTATTTCATGTAAGTCAACTTTCTGGGCTGGGACCCAGAATGGCTAAGTGGGTGTTGAGATACTTACTGGATAGATTTAATGCTACAAAATTAATGCAACAAAGGAGATTTCTGCCAATTATTTCCAGAATAAAAAGCCAATGAAATCCTTTTAGCTTTTTTCACATGCATCCATTTTAGCAGTGGGCATTTAGAGTTTTATGTTAAAAGGTAAACCGTGCCTTGAGATTCAGAAGAGAATGGATGTCTGTCTAGTGGTGAGAGTTCCATGATATGGAAAACCCATCAGAGAAACAGGAGAATGGAAGTGAATTATAACACGGTCCACATAATTGAGCAAGGCTAAATAAGTTTTGAAAGCAGTGGCCCATTCAGTTATTTCTTTTATTTTTCATATTTTTCTCGACTCTGCAAAATAATAAGAAAGACAAGAAAAATCTGCTGAATGCCTAGTCATAGTTTATTGGAGCAAGAAAATAAGCCATTCTGAACCATTCTCTGATTTGCTGTGAGTGGCAGAACCGTTCACCGTGGTGAATCATAGCAGGGAGAACCATTTGGAGTGATTATTTTCTGATGTTAAATTGCAAATGGCACATGTGGAATCAACAAAGGTATGAATTATTTTTAAAAAATCTTTAAAAATTTCTGTTATTGAAAATGTGTATTTGTATGACCAGCTTATGACTTCATTTCACAATAGCCAAGCTAAGCCTAAAGTATATGTCTCTTTGTTTTTACGTTTGACTAATTGGAAGCTTTCCTGGTTAATATTTTTATGTCAAAAATAGTATATTGTCCTAGAAGCTGCATGATGGGAATAATGGTGGGAAAAATATATATATATAAACATTTGGCTCAGCCGAATGGATGAAGGAAAACATTTCCTGCCTTTTACTTCAGTAGGAACCTGTTGGCTCTTAAACAAATAAAATGAGGGATTAGCCCTACCTGGGTGAAATGTTAATAACATGCAAATGGTTTATCATCAATATAATAATAGGCACTATTCACTGCTAATCCTGCCAGAATCCCTGATGGTAAGGACAATATACTTGACGTTTAACTTGAAATATCATCTGCCTTCAGTAATCTGGTGCCTTGTTTTGGTTGAAAAGTTTCAGATTGCCTGGCCCTTTAAGGCAAATCTCTGGTATTCAAATTGATGAAGTAAAAAGGTATTTTATGCTCCAGTGTCTGCTTTGTAAGAGCACTTAATTTTAAGAGGGCAGAGTGGAATGCTTCTATTTAAACTTTGGGGGAACTGGAGGGAGGGTGGCCACATTCCATGAAGTTCCACTTCGGCCCCTGTTTTTCCTTCATAAGGGGAGACATCAAGCTCCTAGCTGGGATTGGGGTCCAAGGGTTGGCTTCCATTTTTAGTGGCCTTGAAAACTGTTCTTGACAAGAAAACAGGCTGGTTCCGAAGGGGAAGGAAAATAAGGTTTTCAGAAGGGAAACCCTTGGCATCCTGACTGCACACAGAGGACACTCAATCTGTGCTGTGAGTGACTGCATACACATTTAAGATAGCACTTCAAGCATTTCAGGCTGGAGAGACATAGTGGTTGAGGTAACTGCACAGGTGTGGGGGACATATTCTTAGCACTGTGAATGCCATTTTCTGTAGGTGGACATGTTTTAGCCCCTGTACTAATTATTGCTAATTAATACTATTATATTAATTATTGCAACAGCATTCCCCCACATTTAGCAGCTTAAAACAACAAACAGCTGTTATTTCTTCTAGTTGCTGTGGGACACAGCAGGGTAGTTCTGACTCAGGGTCTCTCGGGAGGTTGTAGTCAGAAGTTGCCCTGGGCTGCAGGCATCCAAAGGCCGGGGAATGTCTGTTTGCAAGCTCATCATGGACAGTGTGCAGGAGCCCTCAGGTCCTTGCCACTTGGTCCTCTTCTTGGGGTTGTTCACACCACTGCAGCTGGTTTCCCCCAGAGGGAGTGATGGAGGTGGCACACTCTGCCTATTATGGCCATGTCTCTGACTTACACACTGTCACCTTTCCTTATTCTGTTGGTTAGAAGCGAGTCCTGGAGTTTAGCCTGCATTCATAAAAAGCGCATTATCCAAGTGCATGAATGCCGGGAAGCAAGGATCACTGAGGCTACCTTAGATTCTGGCTATAACTGTCCCTTTCATGACACCAATTTTGTTCAGTTATCCCATGACTCAAGAGATTCTGAGGATCTACTTGAACTATTTGCATTATATAAGCTTTAACTCACCTTTGGTTCACCTCCAACAGTCATTTGAAGAGCCTGAATCCAGTAGACCAGTGGAGGGTCTTATTGAAAACATCATCATCACTGCCACCATCCACTGACTGTGAGCCTCGAGTCAGCCTTGAGAGGAAATAAAATCATTCAGCTGAATTACATGAAATTAATGTGTTGGCTTCAGTCCAGTTCCCACTGGATATGTGTCCTTGTCATAGGAAAAAGTACTGGTAGCTTTAATTGACCATCTGAGGAAGGTGACAAGGAGAAAAGACATTTGTGAACATGACATTCTCAATCTGGGACAGGGTCATTCCTCTGAAGGGAGTTTGAAGAATTTGTCATTTCACTAACACAAAAGAATTACACCTATAATCCACATTTTCCCAATTGTAAAAGATACTTTCTTTGAGTAAGTCTAGTTAAAAGATTAAAAAAATCAAAAACATATATGGTTTAGGCCATTGATGTTCATGACTTAGTCTTCCATTTGATTTCCTTTAAAAAAAAAAGCTCAATGCATTCAGAGGTCATTCAAACAGCACTGAAATTGGAAATGCCAACCAGCCAGGGTAAAGATGCTGGCTGTGTAGTTTACAGAAGATAAGCAATGGATTGTTTCCATACAATGTGATCCAGCATATTGAAGTCTAATCATGGAGCCTGGGATCAGATATCCTAGAAGAGGGGCCACATGAAGGGATTTGTGTTTTTGTGCTTCATTGAGAATCTGGGGACCAGCTTCAGCTGGGAAAAGCTAGAAAAAAATGGTGCCCCAGAAACTTGGGTGACAATTTCTTAGGAAATAAAACTGGTCAGAAGCCAAAATAATTCATCATTTTTAGGTTTCCTCCATGATCAGCAGCAGTGTTCCCTCTAATTTTGCTCCCATAATGTCCCCCAGGGTGTGATACACGGCAACAAGCTGGGCAGAGGCTTGACTTCATTCTCTAGTCAGAATTAGGGACACAGGCAGGAGAACAGGTAGGGAGGGGCAGTGAGCCTCTCAGGACTTCCTCCGGCAACTCTGAGCCTTGTTTTACCTTTTGACTTTGGAGTCTGCTGTGCAGTTAGTTTATGTTCTCACACCCCCATTTGGATCAAAAGCTTCTTCCTTTTCAAACAAAGTGCAGATGAATTCTATGCAGTAGACACTTACTTAGGGGTCTTGCCAGTGTTTTCATTTGCACTCTATTTTCCACTGCTCATTTCCTTCTCTGCATTTCTAAAGTCACTTGCTATGACACTAATATGATCATATTTTTATTTGTGCTTTCTTCCCAGTTCTTCCCCCAAATACAAGACTGTGAAGTCCTTGAAGGAAAAGATTGGATTTTAGTAGTTCATTTCTCTCTAGGCCTTAGCAGAATGCCTGGCCCCTATTTAGATATGAATAATGATATTGAATGAATGAAGGAAGGAAGGGATGAAGGAGGGAATAGGCAGGCTGAGGCTTGTATTTCATCACTCAAGCTCTGAGTTATATTTCTGGGCTCTTAAAAGAAAACCTAGACATTGCAGAATTGGTCAGATGCATGTGTTACTGATATAAATGTTATAAAATCATCATATTTCTTCTGGTAAATTTATTTAGAAGTTAAAGTTCTGGCCACCTGCATTAGCAGCTCAGATGGAGAAGTTTAGATTGGCATTTAGATTAGCTGGCTCTGTTACTCAGTGACTTTGCATACTTGTTCAAGGGCACTGGAGTCAACCAATGTTTATTTTTGGATTCCCCATTGCTCTTGGGATCAGTGCAGTGGAGAATGGTCCCTCCCCCCATTACCTCCTTCACCTTGTTAGCTGTTCCTGGTCCAGGGAGCACTGTAGCCCAGCTTTGGCCTGGCAGGCTGATACTTGGTGCCCTGTTATTTTTAGCATATGAACCACAGCAGCAGTTGGCAATTCTGAGCTGGCCCATAAAGGCTAATTCTTTTTTGTGAGATAGAACCATGGGAATCTCCAGTTTTTATGTCTCTGTCTTACCTCATGATCCATAATATGTTTAAGACCTCAGTCTGTGATGTGCCAATGTGTTACCAGAAAACTTGTTTTAAGAGGCATCATCTGATTTAAGGCTCCATATTTTAGGATGAGAGTCAAGAAATTAGGAAGAGAGAGAGGAGTAACAAAAAATAATGATTGAAGTCAAAATCCTGTCAGAATTTCCAAAGAAAGACACTTTTGCTTGAATAACAGAAAGTTACGAGGGAACACTGAAGAGACCTGAAGGTGTAATGGAGGTTGTATTGGTTAACATAGGCTGTAATGTTATGTGCTATAACAAACACATCTCAGCATGTGTTTATTTTTCTCTCATATAGTATTCAGGTGCATGCCTCTATCAATGGTACGGGGGAAATTCTTCTTTATCATTTGGAGGAAGGTACCTACTGGAGGAACTACCTCCAGTAGCTCCGGGCTACTGGAGACTTTGTCATCTTTACCTTGTAGCTTCCAACGTCCCCTCAGAGGTCAATATCCTCCCAAAAGATGGGGACACAGCATGGAGGATTATGTGTGGAAGTCTTTATGGATCAGGTCAGGAAGTGAAACTTCTCTTCTGCTCAGATTCTGTTGACTGTAGCCGTGTGACTGGTTTCTACCTATCTGCGATAAAGGCTGGGACATGTAGCGTTACGGATAGAATTGTGACTTCCCAAATTCATATGTTGAACACTTAACCCTCAGTACCTCAGAATGTGACTCTATATGGAGTCAGGGCCTTTAATGAGGTTGAAATGAGTCTGTTATGGTGGACCCTAATTCAGTCTGTTTGTGTCTTTATAAGAAAAGATTAGGACACACAAAGAGACAACAGAGATGTGCATGCACACAGAGGAAAGGCCAAGTAAGGGCACAGCAAGAAGGTGTCTGTCTGCAAGCCGAGAAGAGAGGCTTCAGGGAAATCACGCCTATAGACACCTCCATCTTGGATGTCAAGCCTCCAGAACTGTGAGAAAACAAATTTCTGTTGTTTAGGCCACTCAGTCTGAGTTATTTTGTTGTAGTAGGCCTAGCAAGCTATTAGTTTAGTCCAGGAGCACAGAAAAAAGTAGACACTGGCTTAGTGGTTAACTAGCAATCTCTGTCACAATGTGGAGAGTACCATTTAGTCATTTGTCCATTAGTTTGTTCATTTACTCATTAATTCAGTCAATATTTATTGACTGGTTTTCTAGGCACATGGATTAAAGTGGATAAAATAGATAAAAATTTCTGCTTTATGATAGCTAAGGTTTTGTTGGATATTAAAGAACCCAATTAATTCCCATTAACAAATGAATGGGTAAAGAATATATAGCATATATATGACTGTGTGTGTTTAGTCGCTCAGTTGTGTTCAATTCTTTGCAACCTATTTCGACTGTAGCCCACCAGGCTCCTCTGCTCCTGGGAATTTTCAGGCAAGAATACTGGAGTGAGTTGCCATTTCCTTATCCAGGAGATCTTCCTGACCCAGGGATTGAACCTGTGTCTCCTGCATTGTTGGCAGATTCTTTATACATTGAGCCATTTAGAAAGCCCCTATGTGGTATATCTGTATACAGTCAAATATTATTCAACTATAACGAATAAGGAAATCCTGCCATTTGGGGAAATATGAATGGACCTTGAGGGTGTTATACTAAATGAGATAACTCAGGCAGAGGAAACAACTACTGTATGATATCACTTATTTGTGGAATCTAAAAAAAAACTGAACTCAGAAGCAGAATATACTGATAACAATCAGGGGAAGGAGGTATGGGAATTGGAGAGATACTGGCCAAAGGGTACAAACTTGTGCTTAGAAGATATGTAAGTTCTGGAGACCTAATGCACAGCATAGTGATTATAGTCAAATAATGCTGCACTATGTACTTAAAAGTTGCTAAGAGATTGGATTTTAAATTAAAAAAAATAAATTAAATAAAGCAACCAATTACCATCACATCACCATGCTTTTATTTCCTTCATAGGACATACCAAATTCTGAAATGATCTTGTTTATGGATCTGTGGGCTTGCTTATTATCTCCACCCTGCCCTTTAAAAATGAGCTGGAACTGTTTTTTGGCCTTATTTCTTATTGTGTCCTTACTACCTCAAAAACACCTGGCACTCGGGAGGATTTCAATATTTTATTTGTTAAGGATTGAATGAGATATCATGGAATTAGATTTCAGGAAGAAAAAAATGTAATGAATGATTTCTCAATTATAAGGGAGAGTGAACAGAATTTCCATTTTTTTTTTTGCATTAAAAAAGTGCCTGGTAGCCAACCTTGTCCCTTAGCCCCTGAAGTCTTTTCAGGAGTTTAATTTTAAAGTTCCTAGTTGTTTTCTGTAGAATAGTATGAGTTTAGATTCCTGATGTGCACAATATACTAAATGATGGAATATCTACATCTCAATATATCTTGATTTGCCACTGACTTCGTTTTAGAGTCTCAGGGATTGGAGACTTGGAGACGGTGCTGCCCCAGACTCTTGCTTTAGAGGTCAGGAGAAGTAGGCCAAGGGGACCCCCCACTTGCAGAGCTTGCCAGTGGCACAGTTGAGACCAAATCTCCGGATTAGGCCCCGCAGTGACACATGTAGTGCTCTTTCTACAACACTAATCCTTTTCCTTTTCATTAAAGGTGGGATTGAATGGTGGTTACAGGTGCCAGGTCTGGACTAGGCTGCCTGGGCTTGGATCCTGGCTCCACCATCAGCTGACTATGTGACCCTGGATAATGTCTCTGTGCCTCACTTTCCTGTGTAAGATGGAGATACGAATAACATTCACCTTATAAAGTTGTTCTTTTAACTCTTTTAGGAGTTAATATGTGTACAGTACCTAGACTAATGATTGGTACATAGTAAACATTCAGTGAATGTTCATCATTATTATTAGTATGATTGTTATTTTAATGTAATATGACCAATGTTTAAAGAACTTTCAGGTTTCTTTTGTAACTATATGAAGAATTCTGGTATGTTTTTTAATATTTATCGACAAAGAAATAATACAAGGGATATTAATAGTTTTCATCACACCTGAAGAACTAAACATAAATCCTAACTATAGTTTTTTCACCAAGAGATTTTCCAAACATTTTTTTATTGAGATATAATTGACATCTCATAAAATTCACCCTTTTAAAGTATACAATTTAGTGATTTTTAGTATAGTCACAAGATTGTACAACCATCACCACTATCTGATTTCAGAACATTTCATCTCCCAAAATAAACCCCATAACTATTAGCAGTCACTTCCTGTTCTCTCTTCCGCTAGCTCCTAGTAACCACTTTTCTACTTTCCATTTATGGATCCTTCTATTCTGGACATTTCAGACAAAATAGAATGATATTGTATGTGGCCTTTTGAGTCTAGCTTCTTTTACATATCATGGTGCTCTCAAGGTTCATTCATATTGTGGCATGTATCAAAACTTCATTCATTTTATGGCTGAGTAATTTTCCATTGCATGGATACACTGCATTTTGTTTATCCATTGATCAGTTGATGGACATTTAGGTTGTTTCCATTTTGGGGGGGGGCTATTATAAATAATGACGTTATGAATGTTTGTGAATTAGTTTTGTGTGCGTATCTGGTTTCAATTCTCTTGGCTATGTACCTAGGAGAGGAATTGTTGGGTCACATAGAACTCTAGGTTTAACGTTTAGAAAAACTGCCAAACTCTTTTCAAAGGGGCTGAACCCTCCCAGATACTTAAGATACAGTATTTGATGATTAACTTGATTTTTATAAGTTAAAAGTGAAAGAGGAATCATTTGTACTCAATATTCACAGTAAAGACTTACCATTATTTAAACCTTTTGAGAGCTTGTGTCTCAGCTACTGTGATGAACACTGCATAAACCAAGACAGATGAGTCATAATTTCTGATTTGTGGCATTTCAAAGTTGACCCACCCCCACCTTTTAAAAAAAGTATAGATTGTTATTTTTCTTCTCATTTGTTCACTACCATGAAGATTTTAGGGAAGAGTCTTATAGGGCAATTATATGTATCAAGACCAGAGGGCAGTAGGGACCATGATGAAATAGACATTGGGTAGGAAGCCAAGATGTACAAGACCAAGAAAATCCCCAGTCAGTAGATGATTTGAGTGTAACCAATTGTCAACTATTTCCATGATGGACAGTGGCCTTCTACCCCATCATAGACATAATTTAAAAAAGAAAAAAAAAGCTCTCTCGTTTATAGAGACTACATTTGTTTTTCATGTCAAGAATCTGGTAGAAACTTTCATTTTCACAGAATTACCTCCTTGTTTTGGTTTGGGGTCTATGTAGTCGTAAAATTTTGTGAGCTGTGGCGAAGTAGATGAATGATTGTATCCACAGATCTCTGGTTTAAGAAGCAAGCTCCCAAGCATTTTGTTCAGTTATTGCCTACTGAAATGTATATTTCTTAAGGACAAGCAGATGACACTTTCCCAGGTAGAATGCAGAAATTTACCAGGACCCATCCTGAACTTCTTGTCTTGGGGCAGCCTGGTGCTGTCCCTTCAGTAGGAGGTCTAATAGTCAGACTGCCAGCAGCTTTCAATTGCTGTGTCATGTCACTGAAGTGGGTGACAACTACATTTCATCTTCATACAAAGAGTTGTTTACCCTCTGTGTAAATAGCTGTGAAAGCAGGCACATGTATTTGTGGAAAGTAAAGTGAGATTTTAATGGTCCATGTCACGGATTTTCTTCTCAGGAGCCTGTCAAGGTGGAGGTGAGTTAAGTACAGGATATAAACAGGGCATTCTGACCTGGGCAAGAACCAAGAGCAACAACTCTGTGAATTTGCTGATTTTGTTTGATATTTCCCTTGTCTGCCCAGCACATCAACTATACTAATTTTATGCTCTTTCTTCAGTACAGGTTGTCCTTCCTCAAGCTATTTCTCTCCATCCTGGATGCCCTTCCTTCTTTGCCCCTCCTTCCTAATTCTCCCAGTCTTCACCCTATACCAACTTCTCTTCTCTACACAGACTTCAGAATGGTGGGCGTTAAATTGTAATTGCTTATTTATGGATTGCTGTGTCTGCCCACTAGATTGCAAGCTCTCTAAAGGCAAAAGTTTTTTCTTATGCTGGTTTTGAATCCGCTTTAAGACTCTGTCTCACCCAGAACTTCCTCAGTCAGTAGCCACCAGTTGGGTGAATAAACGTATAAGGGCTGGAATAGAAGGTAATGATTCTCATGACAATGCTTAGTTTCAGAAAACCATGCTGGAAAACTTCTAGGCTTTTCTGATCTTAAAAACGACATGTGATCTTTTCTGTGTTCTCCCTTCCCCCACCTAGGTGGGCCTCCAGCTGATGAAGAATAGAGAGCACAGAAAATCCGGGGCTGGCAGTGCACTGAGGGAGTGTGGTTATGCTCCAGAATGACTGAATGGAGCCCACACCTGCTGCTTCATGACTAGGGTTTCAAAGCTTTCAGAACCTGTGTATGCAAAGCTTGTCTTTTGATATCAGGATAAGTTTCAGTGGATTTAAATGGTGTTGTAATCAGATTTAAGCACAGGAAGCTTTTTTTCCCCACCCTGTATTTACAATGAAGCTATCTCTCTTAAAGGCTGTTTGGTCACCTAAATCTAAACAACCATGTCAAATTTTTTTTGGTTGCTCTGGAGTCCTTTCTTCTAGAATACAGCTGCAAGTGGGTGGGGAAGTTATAAGGAGGCACATGTCAGATATACTTATTTATCTCTCAATTATGGATGCCCTGTACTGTTTAAGCTTTCTAAACCTCAGTTACCGCATTTATAAAATGGAGATAATAACATCCACCTCTTAACAGCTACTGTGAGGATCAAATGCTGTAATGCATGTAAAGCACCTATAACAGAGCATGTAATAAAATAGTGTCTAATTAATAATGCTTCCTCTCTTTTCTCCTTTCCTTTGGTCTGAATGCTGAAGGTTGACTCTGCTCATGCTGAAGAGAGCAAAGCAGGGAGCAAGACATAGACCTGGTCTCCTCTTGTATCTCCATGTTTGCATTCAAAGGGGATGCTTCTCTGTTGTCCTTTTCATATAACCACAGGATGGCTCTCAAGTTATCAGACTATCTACCTGAGTCAAGGAAAAGGCAGGAAAAGAGTAGAGGTGGTTTATTCCTTTCTGCAAAGGGGAGAATGAAACTTTTAATACTATCTTAATTTTTAATTTTTGTATTCCAAGGAACTAAAGAATATTTTGCTTTTTCTGTATCCATTAATTGCATTCCAATGAATTAAACAGAGGTATAAATATATAGGCTACCTAGGTGGCAGAATGGTAAAGAATCTGTCTGCGAATGCAGGAGATGCAAGAGATGTGGGTTTGATTCCTGGGTTGGGAAGATTCCTTGGAGTAAGGAACCCAGGGAACTCAAATGGCAACTCATTCCAGTATTCTTGCCTGGAAAATTCCATGGACAGAGGAGTGTGGTGGGCTATAGTCCATGAAGTTGTAGAGAGTTGGACATGAATCACCATGCATACATGCATATATATATGCCATGTATGAAGCATATATATGAGATATATGAAACATATATACTATGTATATGGTATATAATGTCTTTATTTATTTATACATCTTCCGCTTCTGCTTGATTTTGCAGATGGATTTAGGAAATGGGAGGAAATAGATCACTGCTCAACAATGTGGCTGTCTACTTTTATGTGAATTCTTACTCAATTAATTAGAGAAAAAAATAGAATTCTAGAAAAAAAATGATTTCAAATTATATTTTCAATTTCCAAAGTCAATTTCACAATATTTAAAAGTTTTTTTTTTTCTTTTTATAGATTTTGTGTCTCGCTTTGGTGTGTAGTCACATTGTTAATAGGTGATCTAGGGCTTGAATCGCTGGAGGAGGGAATGGCAACCCACTCCAATATTTTTGCCTGGAGAATCCCTATGGACAGAGGAGCCTGGTGGCCTTCCCATGGTGTTGCAGAGTCGGACACAACTGAGTGACTAAGCACAGCACAGGGCTTGAATGGGGCTTCCCTAGGTGGCGCTAGTGGTAAAGAACCTGCCTGCCAGTGCAGGAGACATAAGAGATGCGGGTTCAGTCCCTTGGCTGGGAAGATTCCCTGGAGAATGGCATGGCAACCCACTCCAGTATTCTTGTCTGGAGAATCCTATGGACAGAGGAGCCTGGCGGTCTACAGACCACAGGGTTGCAAAGAGGCAGACACGACTGAAGTGACTTGGCATGCATGTGTGCAGGGCTTGAGTGAGGTCTGGTTTTTACTTTTCTCTACATTAGATGATGCGTCTTCTGGAGGAAATTAAAAAAAAAAAAGTGTTAAAAATAAGTGATATGTCTTCTCTAAGAGGACAAACAAGATAATGAAATTGAGTTGGAAAGGCTCTAAGACCTTGCTATTGACTTCTCAGTCAAAGAAAACAGTCAGTAAAGAGTAAATAAGCCCAAAGAGAAAAGGATGCTGAACCTGTGGGATCATTGGTGCTATGTGTCAAGCCACAGAGAGGACTGTAGCAGTCATCCAGAGAGACAGCCATGAGCTGGACCATGAGAAGATGGGTCCTGCCATCCAGCCCAGAGCTGTAGAATTTATTTCTGAATTGTCAGCTTAGTAAGGCCCTTGTTTGTCCTTACAAGGACAGAGCCCTACTCGAAGGCAGAGACAGGCAGTGAGGCATACGGGATGAAAAGCCCACACCAAACAGACTGGCACTGACATAGTATCCTCAGAGAGAAGCCCTGGTGCTTCCCAGCAAGAGGAATGAGGTAGGAGACTCAGAGACTGCCTTCTGGAGCCCCTACCCCACACAGATCAGTAGCCAACCTGAATCCTCGGCAGCAGATAACCTGCCCCATTCCCCTTCTCACTGCCCAGGAGGAGAAAGGAGCAGCCTCCCCATCGTCTTCTCTAGCTTCACAGCAACCCTGAGTATGAGTGTATTAGTTTCCTAAAATGGTCCTAACAAATAACCACACCCTTAGTAGCTTACAACAACGGTAACTTCCTCTCTTGTCTTCTAGTTTGTGAGGCTGAAATCCAGGTGTCTGCAGGGTTGGTCCCCTCTGGACGCCCTGAGAGGGGAGTCTGTTCCATGCCTCTCTCTCAGCTTCTGTTGGCTGCAGGCAAGCCTTGGTACCCGTCCTTGGCCTGCAACTGTGTGACCACTGTCTCTGCCTCTGTCATTCCCGCTGGGTCTGCCTCTCTCAGTCTCAAATCTTTCTCTTACAAGGACATCAGTCTTAATATGGAATCACTCAAAATGCAGAAGAGTGTTTCTTGAGCTATAACTAGATTCTTACATATAACATTTTAACATTATAAATAAAAGCATGATAGCAATGACATGCAGAAATTAGTATGGCTCTTATTTTGGTAGGAAAACAAGTTTAATTCAACTAGAAAATAAATGACTCAAGTCAATAATGCATTTTTCTTTGAAATCATAGCTTCATTTAATTCACCCACAGTAATCTGTCCTCAGCCTAGAGCTTCCTTGACATGCCACTTTACTTTGAGCCCATTTGCACTATGGTGAGAATTTTGATCGCCATATATTTCAAAGAATTTCTAGGATAACTTAAGAAAGAAAAATAGGAGATTGAGGGAAAAAAAAACCTAACAATCAAGTGGTTTGTTGAGCTGAAGGTGGGGTTTGTGATGAAACCCTGGGTGAGATTTCCTTGAGTTAGGTGGGTGGTTGGTGATTGGTTGGTTGGTTGTGGAGGGGGGAAAAGAAAGGAGATATTTTCAGGCTGTGTCTCTCACACAGACTTGGGAGCTGGTACTGAGCCTCAGTCAGACGGCACTCTTGTTAGATGGAGGACTGGAACAAGGAAAAACGTTGTCTTTTCCTTATGATCTTTGTAACAATGCAAAGTGAATTTTTAAATGTCTAGTTGAGATTGTGGAGAAGAAAGGGCTTGAATAGTTTTGCAGCAAGGAAAGAGAAATTATTTAATGACTACAAATTTAGAGTAGAAAGATATTGTTGATTATCTTAGGTTTGTGCACTGATTCAGTTTTTTTGTTTAGCAAAGGCAAAACTTTATAAGAATTTGCATATGTCTTTTCCGAGATTTCCCTCTTATTTTTGGCCTTTCTAACCTCATTTTTTCATAATCTAAGGGTTCTACTCCTGGGGCATTCAAATCAGGAGAGACTACTTGAATTTTAAAATTCAGCTCATTTTGTGCATGTAGACAAAGTCCTACTGTTAGCTGTATAACAGAGTGCCTACTGTGTAATAAAAGTTCAGTAAAGTGTTGTCTTGTCATGTGCTACTCCCCAAAATTTCATAGCTACTGCTCATAATACTTCCTTTCCTGTGCGATGCTGTGTTGCATCTTGCTTAAACTGGAAACATCTACACCATTTTCTATAAGTGAAAGTCTGACTATTTGGTTAGTTACTTGTCACTTTGATGATGATGATGGTGGCTAACATTTATTAGGTGCTTACTATGTGCCAAGCACTGCTTTAGCCACATTAAATTATTATCACATTTAATCTTATAAACAACTCTAACTGGGTTAACCAGTTAGTAACCAGTTAAGTCACTCAAAATTGTCAAATTATATACAAACAAAATAAAGTGTGATTTGTTTAAAATTAATACATATAGTTTTCTTAAGAATGAAGATACTTAAAGTTTAAAATGAATATCACCATAGGAAGAAATCATAAATATATGGAGTAAGATGGGTTGTAAATAGGATTATGTAATTTAGGGAAAATTACAAACAAGGGTAATTTAAGGAGATTGTATTTTCTCCATTTGTTGGCAAATAAAATAATTTTTGCGGCGTTTTAAAATTTTTAATTCAATTTGCTTAAGCTAAAAAAAGCACAGCAGTTCACACCTCCCCCTTCCCCTCCACCTGCTGTTTTTGTAACCACCAATCTGCTCTCTGAATCTATGAGCTTGGTTTGGATTTTAGTTTTGCTTTAGATTCCATATATACCAGAAGTTATACAGTGCTTGTCTTTGTTGGACTCACTTCACTTAGCATAATCCCCTCAAAGTCCATTCATGTTGCTGCAAATGGCAAATTTCGATCTTTTTTAATGACTGAATAATCCCTGGTTGGCTCAGAGGGTAAAGAATCTGCCTGAAATGTGGGTGAAGTGAAGTGAAGTCGCTCAGTCGTGTCCGACTCTTTGCGACCTCATGGACTGTAGCCTACCACGCTCCTCTGTCCATGGGATTTTCCAGGGTTGCCATTTCCTTCTCCAGGGGATCTTCCTGACCTGGGTTCAATCCCTGGGACAGGAAGATCCCTTGGAGAAGGAAATGGCTACCCAATCCAGTACTCTTGCCTGGAGAGTTCCATGGACAGAGGAGCCTGGCAAGCTACAGTCCATGGGGTTGCAAAGAGTTGGACATGACTGACACGAACATCGATCTATCTATCTGTATCATGTCTTCTTTATTCATTATCCATCCAGGACATGTAGGTTGTTTCTATATCTTGGCTATTGTAAACACTGCTGCAGTGAACACTGGAGTGCATGTATCCTGTTGAATTAGTGTTTTCATTTACTTCTGACAAATACCCAGATGTGGAATTCCTGGATCATATGGTAGTTCTAGTTTTAATTTTCTGAGGAAACTCCACACTGTTTTCCTTAGTGGCTGCACCAATTTACATTTTCACCAACAGTGCACAAGTGTTCCCTTTTCTCCTCATCCTTACCAACACTTGTTATCTTTTGTCTTTTTGATGATAACCATTCTGACAGGTATGAGTGATATCTCATTGTGATTTTTATTTGCATTTTTCTCATGATTAGTGATGCTGAGATTCTTTTCATGTGCCTGTTGGCTATCTGTATGGCTTCTTTGGAAAATAACTATTCAGATTTTCTTCTTTTTTTTACATTTTATCATTATACAATTGTGCATTGATCTTAAGATGTGTTTGAATTTTTAAAAATTGAAATTGAGTCAAATAATATTTTTATATGAGGCCAGGTTATTCGTATAGCAAATAGTAACTATTTGGCTGCATTTTCCAGAAATCTGGATGAGGCATGGCATAATGGCTCATTCTGTGGCCAGAGTCAAGAATTGAACCCTGCAATTTGGTTTCTTGCTACTTTCTCTACTTGATTTCTTCTCTCTCCTTTTCTCTAAATATTAAAGAACACATACATTTTAGTATTCCTGCCTAGTTGTTTTTCTAAGTGAGCTAGAGCCGAGAATGGTCCCAATTTCAAACAGCCCATGTTGATTTTTAGAAAACGGAGAAACATCTAAGTCTGGTACCTTACAGGTTCACATTATTGTGGATTCCAAGCCGCCTCAATTGTCAGTAGACCATTACAGCTTGCGTGTGGTTTATTTGGTTTGGAATTACTTCAACTTTCCAAAGACACAGTGAATTTGTAAAAACAGATCATTAATGATAACCCAGAGCACTTATGTTTGAAATATTGGGTGGATGCAGCAGTTAGGATATTTTTTTTTCCTGATGGTTGTCTATTCTTTAAAGGCAGGGCTGTCTAGAGGCCACCGGATTGAATGCTTCTGAAGATTAGCCTCTCATTGTTTGAATGTTTTCATAGTATTGTTGTAATAAAGCATCTTCATACTTCACAGCTGAGATCTTGACTTTGCGAATTAAAAAAAAAGTCAGAGGCTAATCATAACAATTAGCTAATGTGTCAACAATTAGCACTTTCCATCAACCTGCTCTAAAAGGAGACTCTTCTTATCCACTTGCAGACAAAAATGCAATGATGTAGTTAAGAAAAGCACTGAAATTGGCTCTTAGAGTCCCCTGCTGTAGCCAACTAAATCCCCAGGGCATTGTTTACAGTGATTATTCTGCCATTATGATGTTATTGCTTAGGCGGAGGGGGGGTTGTAGAATGCTCAAAATAAGTTGATTCTTTTTTTCTAAAAGACAAAACAAAGCATTAAAAGAAAACAATCCCTTTTTGGCTGCTTTTGGAAAAGTAGAACAAAAACTGCTGTGAAAGGTCAGCCAGTTACAGTACTTTAGTGTTTAACTGGTAAATACTAAAAAAAAAAAAAAAAAAAGTATATTTTATATTTTACCATTTGGAAAATTTTCAATGGTTTCAAGTCCGGCACGACTCAATCAATGTGAGATTTCAGAGGTCCCCAGTGGGGATTTCTTGACAATGGATACATTATATTCTGTGGCTGTCTATACCACTGCTCGGTCAAAACATGTTTTAACATCTTTTATATAATCCTTCTAGTAATACAAGAACATTTATACTGCACCTTTTATAAAGAACCACACAGCGCTTACACAGGCCCATATATCTATGTAAATACCATAGGTTTGTCTTTAAAACAGCCTTAAAACAACTTGTAAATCCCAGTAGCATCTCAGAATTCTGAGGGTAGGAAAATTTTACACTAAAACTGGGATCACCTTTCAGGCAGCCCCCGTGAGTCTGTGCAGGCTCCTGGTAGAGTGCGGAGGAAGCTGGGCTGAGGAGCAGCGTGTTGGCTGGTAGAGCGGCTTGCCAGCGCCAGGATTCTGTCAATGAGGCCGGACGGCTTGAAAAGTGACGCCCTGAATGGCAGCCAGGGCTGTCGCCTTAGAACAGGGAGAATGCACGAGGGGCTGTACCGTCCTGTGCCATCGTCTTTGGCAGGGAAGTACGGCAGCCCGTGTCCACACTAGAGGTGACAGGGGAACACACGGGAGCCATCTGTAGAGTTGGAGACAAAAACCGGCATTGGATTTTTGCAACCAGCGCAAGCTGGTGAACCAGCTTGGTGAGGGCTTCTCATTCTCAGCGGATCTGGAGAGCATTGAGTAGGGTGTCCAACTAGGTTAGGGCGCAGCTATACGGCAACAATGCTGTCTTCTTCCAGTATTTCAGGAGACGGAGTGCTGTCAAGATGCCATGCAGATTTGATTGACAAAATGTGGAGCAGAACTATCATGTGTTTGTGGTTTAATTTTTACAGAATGGTTCTCAATCAGCTTCACCTTCTGGGTTTATGATCACTAAGTTCTAAAGCCTTGCTCCTCAAAGTGTGGTCCTTAGTCTGGCTGCATCAGCATCCTCTGGGAATGTGTTAGAAATGCAGAGTCTTAGAAAATTATGAAAGAGAGGAGGGGCTTAAAATGTGCAGGACTACTGTTAGTCGTTGTTTATTCTACTGAAATGGAAAAATGTACTTATTTCCTAGAGGGAAAAAAATGCAGTGATTTCAAACACTTACGTTAAGTAATTATATTGGGTTGGCCAAAGGGTTCGTTTGAGTTTTTCCATAAGATGTTATGGAAAGGCCCAAATGAACTCTTTAGACAACCCAATATAAATGATACGTTCCTTTTTCAAAATCCTAGTTTATTTTATAAGTCAATGAATAATCTTTCTCTGAAGGTAAAGCGGAAAGAATATGTAGATTTACACAGAGATAACTAAAGGTTAATGGTCTTATTATAAGTTATGGTTAGAAAAATGGTTGAAAAACATTTAATTTAAATATTTAATACCATAATAAAAGTGTGCGTCATTAAAAAAAGAAATGCAGAGTTTCAGGCCCCACCACAGATCTACTGAATCTGAATCGGCATTTAAACAAGATGTCCAGTGAATTCGAGTGTCTGGCACAGTTTGTAGACTGCTCCTCTAAAAGATGTAGTTGAACATATTTGCTTATTTATTGTTCAATTTCTATGATCAGAAAAAAGATTTGTTGAAGATATGTACTGAAGGAGATGGGACCCTACTCTCAAAGGACTCAGTGTTTAATGATGGAGACACACATGTACAAAAGATGTCCATGTGAAAGATATGTGTTCAAAGTGGTGTGTCTTGGAGAGAAGGGAGTATGTCTAAGTCTGCGTGGGGAATTCCTACAGGCCTTGGAGGTTAAATCTGAGTGTTGAGTCTATAGGGTGTGCAAATATGTCTGAGAGGAAGGAAAAGATTCTTTCAGCCAGTGGAGGTATTATATGAAAGCTTGAAAGAATATGGGTCATGTAGAAAATGTTGAGATTTCAAGTTGCTGGAAATCAGGTGTGTTTATGTGTGTCAGTGTGTGTATTTGTGAGAGTGTGTGTGAGATGTGTGTGCTGTGTATTGTAGCACGTGGGTGTGGGGCTTGATGAAGACATAGCAGTGTTTTCTGCCTTACCTCTAGTGTCTAAAATAGTGCCTGATACATACTAGATGCTCAATGCTTATTTGTGGGATGAATGAATGAAAAAAGAATAAGACAGGAGAGGGAGGCAGGATCTGATTATGAAGCTAATCAATGTGGACTATATCTTAAAGGCACTGGAGACTTTTACACATGGCAGTGACATGACCACAATAAATGAATGATCAGAGTAGGGGGAGCTTGGAGGCACAGGTCCAGAGAGGAGGCCACGGCAGTAATACAGGGGAAAGATGATGAATGTCTGACCAAAAGTAGTGGTGCTGGGTATGGAGAACAGGTGAAATTACAAGATGCTTAGAAGGCAAAATTGTGACAACTCCCTGATTGCTGTGGGGGTGAGGGAAATGGAGAGAAAAATCTCAGGGGTGTTTATTTTCTAGATTAAGTGACTTGTGAGAGAGGGAACAGCAAAAGAAGGACTGGGAAAAGACATTGAATTCACTTGTGAATGCATCACTTTAGGTGCCTAGGGAACATCCAGGAGATGTCCAAGAGGTGCTTGGAAGATTCAACCTGAAGATACAGATGTGGGAGTTCTTGGCCCTGAATGCAGGAGGAGGATGTGCATGGGAAAGGCAGTGTGATGGGATGGAATCCTGGCATGCAGGTGTTATGGGACAAGTGGAGGAGAACTCAGCCATGGAAATGAAAGGAAAATGGAGAGCAATTTCAGAGTCTATGCCTTTTACAATCTTCTGGCCCTTTGTTTTTTCTTTGTAGTACTTACAGAGATGTAGCTGTGTGTTTGTGATCATTGATTTGACTCTCTCACTGGTTTCAATGTGAGAAGGGACCCTGTTTTAATCACAGAGGAGCTACTCATTACATTTTCTGTATGAAGGAAACAGGAAGGAATTGTCCGTGGTGTCACATTTCATAGGAATGTTGAGTAGGAGTCCATCTAGAAAAAGCTCATCACCTTTCACTGGTGAAATTCGGTACTGACAATTTTACTGGAGTAATACCTGAGGACCCCAAATTTTAGTGGGTTGATAAGTGAATGGGGAGCAGTTAGTAAGTCCGGTCTTTAAGAAAAATTTGGCAGTGAAGGGAGAGGGGGAAATGAATGGAGGGGATAAGCTAATTTATGATAAGAGAAGTCAACTATTTACTAGAATGTTATTAAAACATAAAATGCTTACTATGTACAAGTCACTCAGTGGCAGAGCAGTGAACAAGGCAGATATAGTCTTCAGATATGAAATATGAACAAATAATTATAAGCATGCCTGCCAAGAGTTCTGGTATGTGAAATGCAAGACAAGTGCAAGGTGAGTGCTGGGTGAAGGTGTGATGTAGACAGTACAGTCTGGGGGGAGGAAGGTGAGCTCTGAAGGATATGGGGGTGGTGGAGAGCATTCCCAGCAGAGATGATAGTATGTGCAAAGGGCTAAAGTAAGAAGGAAGCTGAAGAATGAAGAAGGAGCTGAAGGTGAGGAAGATAGCAGCTCAGTATGTGACTGGTGAGGCTGGTGGGGGAGAGGGCCTGGTCATGCAGGATCTTAAAGGCCTTACTGAAGACATACATCTTTCTGAGACACCTGAGGAAAATACTATGATCTGATGTTTTTGAGAGCTCACTCTGGCTGCTGTATACAGAATGGATCTGGGGAGGAGACCCACTGGGTCTCTTCCAGTATCTAGAAGAGAAAAAATGGCTCATTGAACTGGGAATAATGGAGATAGAAGTAGCTGAATTCACAACACTTTTCTAGAACAAAGTCTTGGTGATTATTTGATTATTGGGGGTATAGAGTTTATTTTCTGGTTCAGTTCAGTTCAGTCACTCAGTCGTGTCCGACTCTTTGCGACCCCATGAACCACAGTGTGCCAGGCCTCCCTGTCCATCACCAACTCCCAGAGTCCACCTAAACCCATGTCCATTGAGTCTGTGATGCCATCCAACCATCTCATCCTCTGTTGTCCCCTTCTCCTCCCACCCTCAATCTTTCCCAGCATGAGGGTCTTTTCAAATGAGTCAGCTCTTCACATCAGGTGGCCAAAGTATTGGAGTTTCAGCTTCAACATCAGTCCTTCCAATGAACACCCAGGACTGATCTCCTTTAGGATGAACTAGTTGGATCTCCTTGCAGTCCAAGGGACTCTTAAGAGTCTTCTCCAACACCACAGTTCAAAAGTATTTTCTGGTTAGGGTTGATGAATGGATGTTGGTGGTATTTATGAATATATATATTTAAAAAATTACTGGAAGAGGACCAACATGGTGGGACTATGTTTAATTTGTAATCCAGAAGGAAATATCTAACAGGCAGTTGATCTGATGCTCAGAGCATAACGCATGTATTGAGGATTTATAAAACATGATCAGAAGTTCAATGGGAATTTTAGAAGTTGAGATCCTATGTGTGTGAAGTCATTTCAGTTGTGTCCAACTCTCTGTGACCCAATGGGTTGTAGCCCACCAGTCTCCTCTATCCACAAGATTCTCCAGTGAAAAATACTGAAGTGGGTTGACTGGGGAAAAGCAAAAGGAATCAGGGCTATATAGTATCAAGGAATCTTTTGAATATATACAGGCAAAAGAATCACAGACATCTGCTAAAGGAGACTAGCACAATCAGAATTTGATAGATTTAAGTTAAGATTACTCAACAATGGATCTTGGATCAAAAGGAATTGTTAAAATTCTTCTGTTAATAGATTTAAAGAACAGAGAGCTATGAACACTAGCATATATGAAATAGATAAACAACAAGGATTTGCTGTATAGCACAGGGAACTGTATTCAATATCTTGTGATAAACTATAATGGAAAAGAATAGAAAAAAAGAGTATATGTACATATATAACTGAATCATTTTGCTGTATACCTGAAACTAACATAATATTGTCAGTCAACTATACTTCAATAAAAAAAAAATAACAGCGAGCTACACTATACTTCTTTCCTGAGCCGTATAGGTTTCTGTGTGTATAGAGGAATGTATAGAATAAATGAAGTAGTTATAGAGGAATAAATGAAGTGGTTCTTAAAGGTGTCCTCCATTTCCGGGGTTTTGTGAATCTACAATAAAGTATTTCCTTTAGTGAAAATGTAAATTCTGAGATAAATATCTGATTTATCAGACTTGCATTTTCTCCACAGTGTAAGTACACTTATAGGGTGTGTTTGCCTGTTTCATAGGAGTCGCCATAGCTACTCTTTCCTGGTTATCAAATGTAGCTCCATGTTAATAGGAACTCTATTCTTTTGCTGTGGCCAAAAACTGAACAGAGCTCTTTTGGTGAGGTAGCAAGAAACATAACACTTGATCTTTAAATGCCCTTAATTAATTAGTGTCACTGTGCCTACCAGCAGTTAGTTGCTCACCCGTCTGACACTGGAGAACTTCTTCAACACTGGGAGAGAAGCCTGGATGCAACGATGTCTCCCATTGTTCTACAGTTGAGTGAGTGTAGGTTCAGAGATGGATCATGATTTACTAAAAGTTGCACAGCCAGTTGACAGCAGAATTGTGATTCCCATCCAGATTGTGTTATACTATAGTCTTTCTGAGGACTTCAATGATATTAAATATTACAACCTGTCTGTTCTACAGATTGAGGGTGGAAAATATATAGTATCTTGCCTTCACTTAGTCATCACAATAGAAGTGATTCTCATGTCTCCCTAACCTCCTATTTTTGAACAAAAAAAGACTGGTGTGATGTTTTAAGGGATTATTCATTGAATTAATGTGTCAGAGTGTTGAGAGAATTTTGGGTTGTTGTAAAAAACTACGCTTGGAGTTGAATCAGAAGAGATTAAGTGAATAATTAGACAAGGATTGAATACAGCAGTTAGAATAAATGAGAAACAAATTTGGCAGTAAGTGATTCATCTGAGGTTTTATTCAGCCAGAGGCAGTTACAACTATGAGTTAGGGAGAGAGGAATTACTGCATCTCAGTGGGGAATTGTCTGGAATGGTAGTTCCCAGCACTGGTCTGCATAAGAAAATCATCTAGGGTGTTTGAAACTGGTACTGATGCCTAGACCCCACTTTAAACCAATTAAATTGGAATTTTTGGGGGAACTCCAGGTATCCTTATTTTAAAAAAAAGCTCCCTCAGTAATACAAATGTGCAGCCACAGTTGAAAACCTCTAGGAGGATATACTTGTATAAGTACAGAGTTTGGGACAATCATTCTAGGACTACAGAACTGATGGAATGACAATATTTAAGGACAATTTAAGGACAATAGGTCATGTCCTTAAATATTATTATTAGACCCATCAACCATGTCTAGGACATCTTTGCACTCAAGTTTTACTTCTGAGTTTCTTTTTAATGTGAAAAAAGGCATCTGTGACAAGACTGGAATCTGTTAAATCCTTGCTTAGGTTTTTTGAAAAAATATTCCACCAAATATACTACATCAGAATAGCTACGATGCCCATTTGGGGGCCTGTTTTCTAGCACTCTGTGTTAAACCAGGGTTAGGGGATGAGGCTCAAAATTGTCCAGACCTAGAATAGACTAGCTTTCATCCGTCAATAGTAGCATATTGACAGGCTCTATGAGGGGAAGCCTCACTTAGCAAAAACTCTTTTGTCAACAGAAAGTACTTATGAGATTAGGGAGCCTCAAGTTGCATCTGCTTATCTCCCTGATTTCATCAGTTCAGGTCTGGGAATCATCAGAAGACATGTATATGGAAGGTCAAAGGGAGGCACAATGTTTGCTTTTGACTGTTCTAAAATATCCATCCCATAGATGAGGAAATACAAAGAGAAACTCACTATTAAGTCTAACACTATTGCCTAAGTTAGAGGTGCAGGCTGGACTCATGCAATTATCCCAGAGGATAGCCCATGGGAAATAATTCTCCTGGTTAGGGTAAAGTTACAGAAAAGTTTTATGTGTATATATATGTACATGTGTATGTGCTCAGTGGCTTCAGTTGAGTCTGACTCTTTGTGGCCCTATGGACGTAGCCTGCCAGACTCCTCTGTCCATAGGATTCTCCAGGCAAGAATACTGCTCCTTCAGGGGATCTGACCCATGGATCGAACCCATGTCTGGTGTGTCTCCTGCATTGCAGGTGGATTCTTTACCACTGAGCTACCGGGGAAGCCTATATATATGATAAAATAGGGCAGGGAGAAGGGGATGTCTGAGGACCAGTAGAGGATGCTGTTCTATACAGAGGTAGAGGAAGGCCAGGATGATGAGTCCTCTGCTTCTGGAATGACTTTGGATGGAGCTGAGAGTAACGAATGCATATTTCTAGCTACATTCTCTTTCACATATGTCTTCCATGGAAATTTTCTGTGTTCTAAGATTTAAAATAGAACTGGAGTGAAACTCTGCTGGATAACAGTGTGGGAGCAGCCATCAGAGTAGACAGAAATCTTGCGGCCATTTGGAGGAAATATTTGGATCTGATCAAGGAGATCCATCTTGATACTGGGATGAAATCTTCACACATACCTTCATGTATGACATCTGCATAAAGTGGGTCTTTGTGGGGTAGGGATGTGGATAGGAATTATCTTGGGTACAGACAGGTTTCCCTCACACACTTATCCCCAGGTATCAGGCAGTCAATGGGAGGAAGGTACTTTGCTCTGTGAGGCTGACCAGGGATCCACGTTCTTTTATTTACTGGCTCCTCCAACTTCTGGAATGTTGTCTCCAGCTGTATGTTCACCAGCATCAAGTCCTATCTGAGGGTAAGAGAGGGGGACGAGATTCCTTTTTCCTGGCCAGGTTATCTGCATCACTTCCTCCCACATTTCATTGGCCAACACATGGTCACACTTGGAGGTGGCAGGTTAAGGGCACAGACTCTGGAATCAGCCTGTTGGGATTCACATCCCAGCTCTGCTACTTGTGCAAGTTTCTTAACCTCTCGGTTTCAGCACTGGTAAAATGGAAGCAAGGAAATAGCACCTAGTTCCTGCGATGATGATTAAATGTTTTAATTCATAGAGTTCCTAGGACAGTGCCTGGCAAACAGTAAGCACAATATACTTGTTTATTATATAAATAATTGACCATGCCAGGCTGCAAAGAAAATGGACAGCCAAATATCCTGTTAAAAAAAAAAAAAACTCAGCAGGGGTTTTGTTACTAAAAGGAAGAAGTTGGGGATAAGTACAGGATGTTGTTGCTCAGTTGATCAGTTGTGTCTGACTTTGCAACACCACAGACTGTAGCCTGCCAGCCTCCTCTGTCCATGAGGTGTTCCTGCAAGAATACTGGAGTGGGTTGCCATTTCCTTCTTCAAGGGATTTTCCCCACTCAGGGATAGAACCCGAATCTCTTGCATTGGCAGGCAGATTCTTTACCACTGAGCCACCTGGGAAGCCCACATACGGGATGGCACGAGTATATAGTTTTTACCTAAAATAGGATAGTTTGGATTACTTTTCATGAAAGTTATTAACTACCGTTAACAATTACACTGAAGTAACAGGCTTAAGCAGGAATTATCCTAGAAAACCACTATGTCTGGGTACCTAATCCTGGGAGGTGATTAGCTTTCACCACCAGAGCATGTCTGATTGATCTCAATTTTTAATTGAAAAATGACAATTCAAGAAGCTGACTTCTGTTTTTGGGAATGAGTGGAGGGACAGGTGGAGGGAGCATTAAGTATTTATCCCATTTCAGGGACACCCTGAACTACTTGACCTCTTGGAAAAGTATATAAATTAACATAAGGAGCCCTGATTAAAAGTGGCAATAGAAATCAGTATAGACAAGCCTTTCTCGGTGCCCAGCCCTTTTCTGGGTACTTTAGGGGAGGCAAAAAAGGGGGAAATCACTGTAGATATTTTCAGTTTCTGGCAGAAAAATAGTCTTGATTGGTTTGTGACTTGCCTTGGAGAGGAGAAGTCCTACTTGTCAGCCTTTAAAATCAAACATTTCTCAGGTGTGAGCATCTTTGTTTTTTTCATCCCACTTTTTAAAGTTATCTTCAGCATTGGCAAACAGATTCCTAACAGACTTCAAAAGCTCTACCTTTTGCCAAGTTATTCTGAAGTGTTCTTAGACTGAAGAAAAATTAGCGTTGCTCTGGGCCTTTGAGAGAGAGGAGCCTTCACTAAGTAATAAATAACATATCCAGGTTGGAAAAAGAAGCGACCACCTACAGTGTGAGTCACAGAGAATTAAAAAATCTCCATGAGGAACCTACCCAGCCTGGGTTTTCTTTTTTTCTGAAAGAACTAATATGTCATGGCAGATAAGGAAAAAGCAGTGAGAAATGAATATGAACTCCAGGTTCCTAACAACATATAAAAATATTAAAAAAAAAAATTCAGCATTGGGTTGATAAGAGGGAAAATCATAGCCAACTGTAAAAAATCCATCCTCTTACACATCCCCACCAAATAAACTGATGTATTTCAGCAAATGGTAAATAATGCTTAAAATGGCAGAAGCTAGAGTTGGGAAAATAAGAACCAGGTGTTGAGAAGAAGAAAAATCAAAAAGAGCATACATTTTCCGTCAACAATCCCTACCATAAATCGTAGCAATGCCACCATCACGACCCAGAGCCCGCAGGGAAGAGACTGTTGTAAAAATGATAAATCAGAATCACTACACACCAGGTCTTGATAAAACAAAGAAAGTTGATTCTAAGGTCTGATGTATATATATAATCACAGAGAAACAAAGCTTGATCAGGGAAGGGCCCAGTGTGAGGAAATGCAAAGTTCAGAATCTAATGGCTGCTTAATATTCCAGCTGGGCCGAACATTGGATAATACGGTGGAAATTGATGACTCAGTGGAATAGCGATATATGACAAATTTCTCCACAAGAGCAGAGCGATATATATGCCAGTGCCTGTTCATCACATTTTTATGTATTCTCCGTATCTGGAAACAAAAGAGAATATACTGTCTATACCACCTTCATAAAACAGGGTTCATGTATTTTCTGAGGTTTTGTTGTAGTCATTTCAAGAAGCAAAAGCTGCCTCTCCCTTTAAGAACATTTTGGTTAAAAATGAACGATTGCTGGTGCCTTTCTTAAATGATTGCCCTAATTGCACTCTTGAATGACCCCCAGATTCTGCAAATTTGTGTGTGTGTGTGTGTGTGTGTATGAGATAGGGTTGGGAGAGACCAAGGCGCTGGTGATGCAGAAATCTTACTGTGGGGGTGACTGGGTATTTAGCTGAGCAGCCTCAGTCAGACTGTAAGGCTGGATCTCATAAGCACTGGTCCAGGGACTTTCCAGGTGGTGCTAGTGGTAAAGAACCAACCTGCCAGTGCAGGAGACCTAAGAGACGTGGGTTCAATCCCTGGGTTGGGAGGATCCCCTAGAGAGGGAAATGGCAACCCACTCCAGTACTCTTGCCAGGAAAATTCCAAGGATAGAGGAGCCTGGTGGGTTACAGTCCATGGGGTTACAAAGAGTTGGCCATGACTGAAGCGACTTGGCACTAGCAAGCACTGGTCTGGTTGCTTGCAGGACTTTCAGGGACTGTTTTGTGTTCTAGAAGTAGAGATGGGAGAACTTTAGGTAAGAGTTTCTGAAGGTCTTACGTGGAAGCACAGACATCACATGTGTGTGATGGTGTCACAATGAGTTGGACACGACTTAGCGACTGAGCACACGTGCACACACACATCCATGAACATTCGATTTTAGAGCGTCTGTCTGGGGAAAGTGGGCTAACAATTGTTACTGTTACAAGGGCCTCTATGGTTACTGAACTAGGCTTGTGGCATTTATTGTTATACAATCATGCCTGAGTTTAGAGGTGGTCACCCATTTTAAGGATGAAAAAAACTAGACTCAGAATTTCAAGAGCTTGCTCAGGATCATACAGAGTTAGATTGTGAACCCAGAACCTTCTGACCCCAAACCGTGCTCTTTCTCCTCTCCCTGATAACAGCTGTGGCTACAAATCTCCCAGTTACAGGTACAGAAAGGAATTCAGTTGGTTTTCAGTGTCTTGAAAATTAATGGACTCTTCTCAAGTAGATTATTACAGCTATTTATTAGGTTGTGTGAACTTTATTTCCATGTGATTCAAAACTAGTCATCTTTTATATGGATGGGTCAGAACCATGAGTTAGCTCTCTTGCTGAAGGCCAAATAAGCAGAAAATGAGAAGTGGCAGGTGTAGAGTAATGGGGAGCACGTGCACCAGGAGTCGGGGGCCTGGGGTCAAGTCTTTGTGGTTTAGTGGCCGTATGACTAAGTCCTCTAATTTCTCTGAAGCTCTGTATTTTCCCATCTGTAAAATGGGTTGAATGTCTTGCCTCTTTCCTGGGGTTAAGGAGAGAGTTAAATGACAAAACATAGGGGAAAATGTCCTGAAACACCAGCGTGCATGCGTGCTTAATCACTTCAGTCGTGTCCAACCCTTTGTGACACATGGACTGTAGCCCTCCAGGCTCCTCTGTCCATGGGATTTTCCAGGCAAGAATACTGGAGTGGTTTTCCATTTCCTACTCCAGGGATCTTCCCTTCCCAGGCATCGAAACCACATCTCTTAAGTCTCCTGCATTGGCAGGCGGGTTCTTTACCAACTGCACCATCTGAACCACCAGAGTGTCCTTTAAATTTAGAGTTATGCTACTGTTAACAAGGAGAAAACACAACAAAGATTCAAGATGCATTTATTCATTATCTTGGCGTCAGGATGTTCTTCCTTTGCTTTGGTTTGTTTAAGCCATAGACATCAGGAGCCTTGTGGCACAGTTAGTTAAGAGCATCTTTGGCAAATAATTGCCTTCAGGTACAGCACCCACCCTCAGAAACAAAGACTGTGGCGCTGGGAGAGGGTTGAGATTACATGTGATCACAAGAAGCAGATCCAGTGAAAAATGGTTACACAGGCTGGTGATAATGGTGGGCAGGTAAACTAGGTCAGACCAGGTACCATCCAAATTGAGAGACAGGCTGAAGATCTGGGATGGGACCCAGAAAATGGGAGAATAGCCTAGTGTATCTACAGTGCTGACAGATGGTCTGATATCTGCAGGGGAGACTCAGTCATGGGGAAATTCTATATCTTCATGCAGGCAAACCATCTAAAAATTTTTCTTTTTTTTTTTTTGCCCTGTTTACCTGAATTTTCAATAAATATTGAAAAATTTTCAATATTTTCAATTAAATAGATATTTAATTTTTATTAAAAAACTAAATGTAAGGTACTGAGATAGGCATTACATATATATTATACCATTTAATCTTTAGAATGATCTTGACATGTTGGTATTTATTTTCTTACATGTAAGTATAGGTATCATATTTATGTATAATTTTGTACAATGAAATGAACAACTCCTAAGTATACAGCTTGATGATTACATGTGAATTTTTATATATGTATAGTATGTAACAACCAACCAAATGAAGACAGAGCAGTTTTTTTATTGCAGAATATTAGACACATTGGTATTATTATTCTCATCTTGCAGAGGAAAAACTGAGGCCCAAGATGGTAAATCAGTTGCCAAGGGGACAGTTGCCAACTTAGGCCAGTCTCCTTCCTATCTCCCTGCCTTTGTGCTGTGAACACTCAAGAAGTTGCAGCTGTAGAGACTAGACCCTCATGCAGCTCTGAGAGGGACTCTTGGTATCTGAAGCTTCCCAGGATCTCATTTTCAGGGCTTTCCCAGGTTCCTGGAAGACTTGGCAGTCTCTCTCAGATCTGGTTGACCAGCTTTGTTTCCCAGTTCACCTCCCCACCCCTCATTCTGAATCCTCTGATTCAATCTGAATCAATCTGAATTCACCCTTCAATATGAACCCTCTGTTCATACTGGATTTCTTCTCATCCCTAAAACGTCATGTACTATTATGACCCTCCTCAGGTGTTTCTTAAAGTGACCTGGGCTCTGCCTACTTGTTAAAAAATGTAAATCCACATCCCTGTATTTCATCAACAGAACTGGAATCCGAGAGTGAGACCCAGTGATTTGCATTTTAAGAAGCACCCCAGAAATGACATGCCTGAAATGCGCGTTTGAGAACCACAGCCTCATTCATGCTATGCTCCCTTCTTAGAACACCCTCTTTGCATTTCTCATTTTCTGTCCATCTGCTTTTTCTACCACATGCATACCTTAAAGCCTTACCTCCGACGTCACCTCTTTCATGAAATTTTCTTGGTTCTTTCCCAGCATCCCAGCAATCCCCACCTTTGGTCCCCCTACCAACTTGTTTCTACCTCTCTTAGAAAACTTCTCACCTTGTAGTGTCCTTCAGATGCATCTCTTGCTTTCTCTCTACTGTGAGGTTTTTGAGAGCAGGGTCTGTGCCCTGTTCATTCTCATTCTTCTCTCCAGTGCCCAGCGCTGTGCTTGATATGGAGTGTGGGCATGCTGCATGCCCAGTTGCTCAGTCGTGTCTGACTCTTTTGTGACCCCATGGACTGTAGCCCGCCAGGCTCCTCTGTCCATGGGATTTCCCAGGCAAGAACACTGAAGTGGGTTGCCATTTCCTGCTCCAGGGGATCTTCCCTACCCAGCGATAGAAACTGTGTTTCCTGCATCTCCTGCATTGGCAGGTGAGTTCTTTACCGTTAGTGCCACCTGGGAAGCTGATATGGAGTAGCACCCACCGAATGTTTTCATGTAGGAAGACAGGATAAGGCAGGCCTTAGTCCTGGAGGAACTTGGGTAAGTGGGCAAGTACAAAAGCAGGGATCTTGTTAGTTACTTGCCCTGGAGCATGAGACTGAGGCTTTGCTCAAGCTACTTCTCAGCAACTAAAACTGAAGAAGTTACTGCAGATCAGACTCTGCTATCTACCAACTTGAAAGTAAAAGTTAAAGTCGCTCAGTTGTGTCCAACTACTTTGCGACCCCTTGGACTATACAGTTCATGGAATTCTCCAGGCCAGAATACTGGAGTGGGTAGCCTGTTCCTTCTCCAGGGGATCTTCCCAACCCCGGGATAGAACCCAGGTCTCCTGCATTGCAGGCAGATTCTTTGCCAGCTGAGCCACAAGGGAAGCCCAAGAATACTGGAGTGGGTAGCCTATCCCTTTTCCAGGGGATCTTCCTGACCCAGTAGTTGAACCAGGGTCTCCTGCATTGCAGGCAGATTCTTTACCAACTGAGCTATCAGGGAAGCCCACCTAATAACTTAGGACCCTTATAATTCCTCATCATTTGGATACAGGATTGTTCTCAGACCTACAAGTGGGGATCATCTGTACCAACTGGCTCTCGCTTCATCCTCTGTGGATTGAGTTTGTGATGAGAAATGCTCTGAGGTCTGAATGTGGGAAGCTTGGCATGGCTATCAAGTCAGGAGAAGGTTGTCTCAAACATGGAGATAACACCAAACTATTTTTATATTTGCTGTTTTCTCTAGAAGGATAAGGAAGGTCCTGCAATCAAATTTTAGATCAAAGTTCAGAAGTGGCCATTGTCCTACCAATGATGTTCATGACTCAAAACCTTTTAAGAAAAATGTCTTCTGGGTTTTAACCAAGGTTGCATAGCTGTGTGGGTGCCTGATGTGACAATTTCTACTGGGTCATGAGTTTGTTAGACCCTGTGGCTTTGGTTCTCTAGCAGCTTCTTCTTTTGACCAGGACTCAGAGATCAGCTACTGAAACAGTGTCTGGACAAGGAGGAAAGTCAACTGAGTGTTTTTTTTAAACCTTACTTTAAATTTTTACCCAATCACTTCATTTCCGGAAACTTTTTAAAAGTTATATTTACTTTGTTATAAATTCACTTACAGCAATTTATGGGGTATAAAAAGGAAGATTTGGGCATTTTTTGAAAAAAAAAAAATTTTTGTTTACTGGAAACCATTCAAAAGAGTGGTTTTATTTACTTCCAATAAATGTTAGAAGTGTCACTGAAAACCATAGCAGTCTCATTCCTGGATAATCTGTTTCTGTCCTTATTTTCCTGTGTATGTTTTAAGACTTTCCAGAGTGGTTGTTTCTATTTAAGGCACGTCATCTGTAGGATTCTGAAATACATACCAGTGCTTTGAAATTTTTGATAAAGCCCAGTTCTTAATAACAGGAAAGTTTCAAATGCCCTTAGTCACTTGGCCATCTGTAAATAAATGAAGTTCAATGGGAAAAATAGCATAAGGAAGCCGTTTTGGTTACTGTTTCCATTTTGTTCATTCACATCATCAGATTTCAAGATGACAAATATAGAAAGAGTGTGAGAACACGTTTAAAAAATACTATGTTTTGAAACTTGGATCTGAGTTCAAACACTCAATCTAAAGAACACTTATGATTCAAATGTGAGTTATTTATTGTCTTTGTCAATTTCCAGAATTTAAATTTATGTAGGGATAAAGCAAATGCAAAGCTACATTTGAACAACAATGGGGCACATTCTTCTTTTTGATTTACTTATTCTTCCAGCAGAGGCCCTTGCATTCTCTGAAACCATGGGCCCTAGTCCTGAGTAGACATTGATATTAGAATCTCACATTATTATCGTATCCTGATGTCCCCTTCTGGATGTTGGCTTGATCACTGGGTCACCTGAAATGGAGGTGATTCTGATTTATAGCTCCAAATGTGGCTGACTAAGCCAAATGGTGAACATTTCATTATTTCAGTTTTATGGGTTGTGTCTGAAGGGGTTTGGTTCAGAAAATGGACCACTGCTTAAAAGGAGAAAGTCTGTTCCCATGAGGCAGTAGGTATTGAGTCAGCAAATTCTGGTTTGTCCAGCCTCAGAATGTCAGACAAACCATATGTTGCAGCTGCCAAAATGATCCCACCCTGTGGGCATGCAAACACCTACATACACTCACCAAACCTTCATAGACAGACAGACGGACAGACAGACACATGACATGAGTCAGCAAAGTCTTAGTACAGAAGAGAGAGGGATCACATAGAACAATGAGGTTGTGACTCAGAGCTCTGTCTTCTTCCCTTGCCTTCTCTTTCTCACTCATTTTTCCCCAGTGCCAACAGTAATACAGATTGCAAGTGAATAGAGAGGAGAAAGCAGAGTATGAGCTTGTGTGAGTCTCTGTGTGTGTCTTCCTCAATGATGGGGCTCTCAGGCCTTTATTCAGTCTCTGGCACAATGCTGCCTCTGTAGAAAAGATATTAGGAACAAAAAGCAAACTTGAAGATTCAGGAGCAGGCTGCCAGAATTATTAAGAAAAACATTCAGATGATGCCATTAAAAACATATGGGGATTCTATAAAGCCCTGAAAAGAAAATGTTTAATTATGCGCCGTATGCAAAAGCCATCACGTTGAGATTAAATACTAAGGACTGAACTGTGTGGGGCGTAAGTAGTCCACAGTGATACATCAATCTTTTTACTCTTTTAAAAATAATGTTTTTCTTTCGCTGATGACAAATACCTTTCAAACTGTTGAGATCATGCTGCTAGAGTGATACATGGAGTTTAATGAAGTCCAAAGTCACTAACAAAAGTTTCCAAATTAACTTTTCAAGGTCTTTGAGTTAGATTTCTTTCCTTTCCTTTTCTCCCCTAGGTTCCCACTGACTTCCAGCTCCCATAGGGGAGCCCCCCTTTCCCCTCCAATACACAAAGGTTGCCTACGCCGGTGGAAATACCGTTTTGAGGTTTCCCATTTGAAGGCCCTGTAATGATTCATTGCCCAACATTGAAGTGTTAATAGTTACAGTGATTTTGATTTCCATTCTCAATAGCTCACATTAGGAAACCTGAAGAAGTCTAGAACTCTTGGCCATTTTTGAGGAACACAGAAACTGTTTTCTTTCACCTGAATCTGATGTGTTTGAGGATTCCTATCATTTCCTTTGGTTCTTGGTAATGCGTGCAATCATTATTCTATTTAGCTCTGTATGTGTGAGAGGAGAGCCACAATGAGAAGAAGAAAATCAAACTTTGTAGCTAATAGGGCTTCCAAACAAGAGTACTGGATATGAACTACATACGTAGAAGTAAGTCACAATTGCAAAAAGTCTCTGGGCTTTAATGACCTGAGTACTGCTATCTTTTTTTTTTTTTAATATTTCATTCATTTATCTACTTCTTTTTGGTTGCGCTTGGTCTTTGTTGCTATGTGGGCTTTTCTCTGGTTGTGACGAGAGGCGGCTCGTCTCTAGTTAAGGGGCACGGGCTTCTTACTGTGGTGGCTTCTCTTGTGGAGCAGAAGCTCTAGGCATGTGGGCTTCAGTAGTTGTGGCCTCTGGGCTCCAGGGCACAGACTGAATAGTTGTGGCACATGGGCTTAGTGGCTCAGTGACATGTGGGATCTTCCCGGATCAGGGATCTTCCTGGACCAGGCTTGGAGCCCGTATCTCTTGTTTTGGCAGGCAGATTCTTTACCACTTGGTTGCCAGGTAGCCCCTGCCTTTATTTTTATATTCATAGAAGTTTAAATATTGCAAAGGCAAATACATAGCTTCTCAAAATTAAAAAAAAATGATAGTGTACAGATGCAAAAGAAGAAAGCAACTTATGTATTTTTGAAAATCTGTGTTCATTTTAAGAAGGCCAAATATATTCTGTTGGTGCTAGTTTGCCTCTGGGAATTTTATGGACTTAAGCACTTGGGATTTTGATCCCTATTTATTGGGCCAGGCTTCTTTAAGTAAACATGTGGCTTATGAATCAGTGGACAGATTTGTTGCTCACACTTGAATGTGTCATAACGTTTTCTTAAGCATCAGTCAGGCTCGCTGTAGTAAAAATATAAAACTTTTCCTACCCGTTATGTCTTTCATTTTCTATATTACATTTATGATTGAAACTTACACACTGCCCAGCCTGCAGTGATTTTTGGTAAATGTGGCAGACTCTAGGAATCTCACTGGCTTCCTCAAATTCCTGTTTAGAAACAGGCTTCCCCAGTGCCCAGTATGGAGACTTTTGGATTCAGGTACGCTGAACAGGCAGGACTGATTTCAAATTCAATCTGCTTCTTGATTATGAGATCCTGAGTCAACCATTGTTTCAGCGTTTTCCTCCTGTGTATTTGTTTCTGTGTGAGAAAACTTTACTTCCATTGGTTAACAGCCAGCTACTTTTCCCCAAAGAGCCACCTGTTTCTGAGTTTACACAGGATATGTTGGATTTATGTAATACAATAGGATCAATTTAATTATGCTTTTCCTTAAGTACAATGCTACCTGGAATTACTTCACTACCTGATACATGCTCGCTCTTTGGAGACCAAAAAAAAAAAAAAAACCAAACCACACCAGCCCTGACTTAAGTTAGCTTTAAGATATTTCATTACCCCAATTTCTCCTAATATGCATTAAAGGCTATATACTTTCCTTATGAAAAAATGGCTGTCCTGAACTCCCCATAGTCCTTGTTATTTACAATGTTTCAAAGCTTTAGAATTACTACAAAAGATTTACTCACATAGGAGAGCATGTAAAATTTAAAATCAATAAAGTATATAAATTTTGCATGTCTCCTTGAATTGATTCCCTACTCTAATAGCTCAATACTGTAATACTATATACTTTTTTATTTCCAATGTCATTAGCCAATAATAATCTCTGGACTTTCTGGCTACATCTCTGGGACGGTTCAGACTTTCTGACAACAATATTCTTTACAGACAGTTGTCACAGGCAATTGTTACTCCTTGCATGGCTTCTAAAAATGAATATGCACATGAGAAATATTAGTTTGGTTCTGTGCTATTAGGAACTCAACTAATTTCTTTTGATGTGGTAAATACAGTTGAGAATTTAATTTTGTGGTGGAACAGAGAAAGATTTGAATTTGGAATGTCTTAGCGTTAGATTAATCCCACACTATATCTTTTTTTTTTTTTTTTTAACAAGAAGTATGAGGTTGAGTTTTCTGTAGTTCTCTAACAGAAAAGTTCTTCTGACCATAGCTTTCTTTGAGTTAGAGAATAAAGAGACATGCTTCCTAACATTGGGAAGGTTAACTTTTATTGATGATACTCAGTTTTTATTTCCTAAGCATGTGCACAAGGATAAATTCTAACTCATTTTAGAATGCTAGTAATATTTGCAGAGTGAAACAGAGCTCTCACTAATAGATTTACAAGGAAAGAGGGTCTTGGCAAATGAAAGCATGGAGGACGTGAACAATTATATCATCACTTACTCTTGAATTTGACGGGGGAGTTGTTTGCTTAAATCATGGTGGTATCTGGGTCCCAGCGCTAAAAGGGTTGAGCCAACCTTGGTTTCTTGAAATGCAAAATGTTGTCAAATCCAAACAGGCTGGTGAAAATCTAAACTCGCTTTCATTTCTTAATGGCCACTCTTAGACTGTAAAGAACACAGACAGATGATTGCTTACATAGGCGTGAAAACAGAAGAGAGTGTCCATGCTTGTGCCAGCTATTTTTGCTTGCTAAAGCAGTGCTTTCCAACCAATCTCTTAAATTCTTCCTTCTCTGATGTTTGCTTAGGGTAGTGATTGGCAGAGCCCCCTACAAAATGTCAGAGAATCTTAATTTGAATCCTGGTTCTACTCTGCTTTGTAACCTTGTGCAATTCTTTAACTCAGAGTCTACACTCATAAAGTGGGGATTAAGGACTTTGGTCCTCCCTCACAAAGAAGCTGTAAAGTAAGCAGAGTACAATCTGCATTAAAAAGCTCAGAACCCACTTTCTCCATATTCTTTTCCACCTGGGCTAATATTTAGCTCCAAGAGAAATTCCTCATTGATAGCTTTAGGGAGACGATGCCAAATGAAATACAATATGCCTAGTTAAATTTGAATTTTAGATCAACTATATATTTATCATATCATCATATAATATCTGGGACATACTTGTACTCAAAATATATTTGTTATTTGAGATGCAAGTTAAACGGGGTGGGGGGAGGTTCTACATGTTTATTTGCTAATCCAACAATTCTCCTTAAGGATTCTGGCTGGACTGTTTCCTTACATTGTACAGACAGCAAACAAAGGGTGCCAGGACATGGGTATTTAGGGGCCCTCTGTGCTTTCAAATTAATGCCTAAGTACTTAGCCCAATGCAGTATCTGCAAGTGTCTGGTCTTCCATTCCACAAATTTGTGATACAGAAGTTAGTTTCTGACCTGCAAAAGGGCAAATTAAGCCCGTTTGCCCTTCTTTCTAGAGAGAGATTGTCTCCCTCCCAAGAAACAAGTGACAAGCAAAAAAAATCAAACAAACCTACAATGGTGAGTTTTGATGGTGAATTTTCTTTGGAATGCTGTTGCTATACATTGAGACTTCTTGAGGATTATCTTTTCCCCTCTCCAGGAGAACCAGGTTGTAAAATCTGGAGAAGGGTGAGGTCTGTCTTTAGGGGATGGCACCCAGGTGTCTGTGTGGTCTGGGCTTGTCTGGAAGGGCCAATTGCTTTTGGCTGCCTTTTGACTTAGTACATTCATCATCAAATTTTGTTTGTTCATTTTCTATTAAAAAAAAAAAAGATAAAAGAGCTCAGCTTGGTTGATCTTAATTTCAATTTTTCAAAGTGATGGCCATTAAAAAGTTATCATTAATATGATGTCGTACTTGTCTCCTGACATCTGTCATGTTAGGAAAGACTTGTGAATACAACTAATCAAGATTTTCTCCTTTTAAATCTTCAAGTGCTGGATCTGGCACGAAATACTGGGTTTTTGCAAGTGTGTAAAGGTGTGGGGTCATTTGTGTACTTTAATTACTAAAAACGTGTGCTATTTCAGAGCATTACTTATAAAATCTGGCCAAATGCTAGTCAGTTGTCACATACGTCAGAAGAAGATTGATTACATAACCTACATTTACTTTCTTTTTATATTTTTTTCTGTCATAATGGTTTATACCAACCACATGCATACTTTATTTCTGATACCATTCTTTTTGCTCCTACATTTACATCTAAATGGTCACATGTAATCTCTGCATGTCCAAGACAAAGATGCCTGGAGATTGAGAAAGATTTGATTTACTTTTCTGGGTGAATTTATCAGACGTTGACTGCAGTGCTTTGACGCAGTATGTTTGGCTGCATGGTGGATGGGTGCTCAATCTATTGTAATATCGTAATGGGCTTAACATAGAATAAAATTCTTATGAAATTCCCGTACATCTGGAGGGCAGTCTAGGGTCCTACCTGACTTGTAACAGGTGGTGTCTCAACCTGTAGGTGACCCTTTGGAGCTGTAAGGAAAGAAACTAGAACTTCTTAATGTCAGCAATGCCAAGCTTATTCATCTTTGCATAGTATGTATTTCACAAATATCCTTGAAAAAGTTTGCTACAGGAAGCATAATGATGGCAAAGTTCGTGTGACTCTGATATGTACTATCTTTAATGTCTCAAGAATTAAATTACTGAGGCCCTCATAAATCCATAGACCTTATCATTTCCTGCATTTGTAAAATGAAAGGTTGGATGAGGCACATTCTAAGATTTATTCAAAGTCCAACCTAATATGATTCTATGATTTTAAGGTTTAGGCTAGATCATAGTAATTGTTTCTAAAAGTAGACTAAGATGTGCCTTGATTCTACACTGAGAGAAATGTTCCTGTTTATTTAATTGAAAAAATTAGCTGTAGAAAGGAAACAAAAAAAGTCAAGACTTTGTAACTCTGGCTGTCAAGTTTAAGATGGAGCCATTCCTGGAGTCCCTATGATAATGTCTATAAAATGTGAAGCTGGCAAAGAAAAAAAATGAGTAGAGAATAAAATATATAGTACATATGTATCAATATATCCAGGCATTTTAACTAATGGGGGCTGGTTGCATTGCAGCTTGATAACCAGAATCAACAATGAGTACGGTTGCCAGGAAAAATGTTTCTAAGCTTTATTTTAAAAAATATTCTCTTAGGAATGCTTTTGAATAATGACATCTTCTTGCTTCCCTCCCCTCACTCAACTACACTTTCAGGGATCTGGGCTGCTTTCAGGGGGTGCCAGGGCTATATTTGTCGGCTGTCTCCTTTTATTTTTAGTTAGATAGTCATGTATGATTTGATGTTCAGGGTCTTACTTCTCTGTTGGAATGGAAACTCCTTGAGGGCAAGGATTATTTCTGTATTTTGCCTATTGAATCCTTAGTACTTAGCATACAGCCGGCCTGAATCCATGGATGGAAAGCTTCGGGCTCACATTGGGCTTTCGTTATTTTAGGGATGTCCTTATAAGAAACAGCTGCCATCAACTTGGACTTACGGTCTTTTCTACTGTGCTGTTTTGAAAATAGCAGTAGAAGGCAATGGCACCCCACTCCAGTACTCTTGCCTGGAAAATCCCATGGATGGAGGAGCCTGGTAGGCTGCAGTCCATGGGGTTGCTAAGAGTCGGATACGACTGAGGGACTTCACTTTGACTTTTCACTTTCATGCATTGGAGAAGGAAATGGCAACACACTCCAGTGTTCTTGCCTGGAGAATCCCAGGGACGGGGGAGCCTGGTGGGCTGCCATCTATGGGGTCGCACAGAGTCAGACATGACTGAAGTGACTTAGCAGCATAGAGTTTTCATCTAATAAATTATTAACAAACTTTGGAGTTCAGAGTGTTTTAGGCTGATTTGAAGAGAAGGAAATGGTCTATTTGTATAAGCCCTAAAGGACACTCCATCTCCTGGATAACTGTCCTAGACAAACTAGCAGTATCTTTTATTTCCCATCTTATAACTTAAAATGCCCACATGCTTCACCACACATTGGGTAAGTCTTCACAAAATTCAAAGACACACTCTGCTTAAAAGTAGTAGCAAAATTACCATGTTGGGAAAAATCCATTGTCTTATAAATGAAAAGGATCAGGAACCCAACTATTGATAATTTCTAGGTGAAAATGCAACATCTGGGCAAGATTTCAGAGCTCCATTTCCTCACTATGCCATATGGCTCATCTGGAAACAGTTGGCCCAAGATTTAAGAGGTGATAGTGGTCCCTTTACTCATTTAGTCCTTGGTCTCCCCGGAGCTTCCTGCCAGGGTAACGATGAGTGATAATTGCTTCTAGGTTTTCGTAGTGTGGTCCATGGTGTTTTAGGTGTTTGCTTTGACCACTAACTGATTTCTTCTAGAACCTTATCCATGATGACAATTGGTTACTTTTAACCAACTTTGAGTTGATTGGTGACCTGAAGAGAAAGCTCCTATTGCCTGTTCTATGAAGTATATAACTTCCTACCATCCATATAGACCCTGTTCATTTCCCCACATATTGCAGTATTTATTATCTGTTGTTGCTGAGGTTTAAGAATAAATTTGGGTTATGGTTTCAAATTCTTCACTTGATCAAAAGCAACTAGCATCTAGATTTTCTCTGTAAGCCTGCCCTTAAAGAATGACCTAAAGAAAATATAATTTCCCCAGGAAAATGTTATCTACCTGACTTTGAAATATAGATAAAAATATTGCACACCCACCCTTATGGTAAACAGAATGGAATTTGTAGTATGATGATTCAGAGCTTGGTTCTGGAATTAGGAAAACCGTGGCTGGAACTCCTGGGGCCTGCCTCGTGTGGTTCAGACACTGAGGGTGGATCTTCAATGGCTCAGAGTCTCTGAGTCAAGAGAATGTGTGCCTTGCACAGGGCTGAGTTAAACACAAAATGGTCCATATGTTACTTAAAAAAAAAAGATGGATTTTCTTTTGCTAAGAATGTACAGACAACCAAAAAGTCTTGAAAAAGAGGTGAAAGGAATCAAGTGTACTATTCATTGGTGTAAAACTAAACTATGACCTCTGGAGAAGAGAAATAGAGTTGCATCTGAAACAAATTAGTTTTCTTAAAAATGATTCTCCTTGGGCTTCTGTTGAGGGTCAATTTAAGTAACGTCACATGGAGAGTATCTGTGTAGTTTTTTGTAACATAGTGGTAGATGATATCAAATGTCCTTTTCAGAGTTTCCTAAACAACAATCCATAGGAAGCTCTTTTATTGGACAATGAGATTTATATATAAACCATTTTTTTTCACCTTGTTTTTCCAGAAGCTGAACACTAAATTCAGTGCTCAAATGAGTAGTAGCTATGTGCTCAGTCAGTCATGTCTGACTCTTTGTGACCCCATGGAATGTAGCCCCTCCAGGCTCTGTCCATGGGAGTCTCCAGGCAAGAATACTGGACAGAGTGGCCATTTCTTCCTCTGGGTAATCTTCCCAACCATAGTGTCAATATATGTTTTATCTTGAGATGCTTATGTTTTATGTGAAGAAGGAAGATAAATTTTATTCAAGAGATACCTCCTAGAGTTTATCTATAATATTTCAGCTTTTATTTTCTAAGCAAATACCAAATTGGCATTTGAAAAATCCTTTGAACTCTTCCAGCAGAAAAGGCTACATAATGCTAATATATTTATTTTCACAAGTATAAATAAAACTTGCAAAATATTCTGTAGTATACAGTGGAATGAGAGACTTCTATGATGTTTGTTACTTTGTGATATTTCAGATTTTTTTTTTTCAAATTTGGTCTTAAATTATTAGGCCCATACATGTAAAGGATTTTATCTAAAAATGATGCCTAGTTTAAATATGGAAGAGAGTGCCTCTTTATATAACCACATTCTCACTGGGAATATGAGCTTACACAGGGATCAGATCCAGGAGGCAGAATGATGTGTTGGAAAAAACCTCATGTTTTAGAGTCAGGCAAACTGAGGTTCCTATCCAAACTTCATCACCTGCTAAACAGATTAACCTTACTTTTCTCTTCTGTAAAATGGTGATAATAATATTTACTTTATATGGTTGTACTGAATATTTACTTTGTATCAATCAATGACGACTGTTATTTGCCTAGGCTGCCCGCCCTATGGGAGTTGGCCAGCTCCCAGCTGCTCAGAAACTTGGGTAGATATAATGGAGTGAGTGAGTTGGGATTGTTACAGGAGCATAAAATAATATTGTTCCTCAGGGTCTGGCCCATGGCACCATCCCCTAGCAGATCCCTCCTTCTATGTCCTCCCACACTCTCCACCCTCCCACAGGAGAGCTGAAATAAAAGGGGAGGTTGGATCTTTTGGGCAGAAGCTTTGCTTGGCACTCCCTCCATCCTTCTCAGGAGGCAACTGCTTCCAGTTGTGGGATGTGGGTGATACTGCTATGAACAACTCTGTTCTCCTTTTTTAAGGCAAAATTGCCCATCACTGTGTCTACTGAGATTAAAAAAGTTTCTGATTGTTCAACCGACAGGCAGAAAATTATATCCCTTATTTCTATATATTTCCAGAGTTGAATCATATATAGGGGAACAGTTGATTTAAAAATATACTGGCTCTAAGATAAAATTCTAAGACTGCTTTAAAGTAGGATGCCTCGAAGGCACCAAGACCACGTCCAAGCCCCTGTTGCAGCCTCTCACTGACTCGCACATCCCAAGTACAGCTTCAGGTGTTTGCTGTGTGCTGGGTATTAGATATCTGCTCGAGGGGCTGGGGAGAGGAGACTGAGCACAGCACCTGGACCTACCCCACGCACAGCACAGTTTGACAATCAAATCTAGCATTATTGTAAATGAAAAATTGTCCTTTGGATTCAGATAGCTGAATGAAAGGAAAGATTTGATACTCAAGGCTTCAGGACCAGTTTGGGCATAACTGCTGCTTCAACCACCATGATTCCTTTTTTAGTGGGTGCTGAGGAGTCCTGTTCAATTTTGCACTCCTGAAGCCTTTGTCTTCATAGGCTCCAGGCTCCTTGCACACCAATCCTTTTAGTCACTCTCCATGATTGCCACTATCCACCACTAAAGAAGGCAGAATCAGCTAGGCAAACTGAGTTATTTTGTAAAATGATATCTGTTCTTGACTCTGTGCTTCAGAGCTGTAGAATTTTTGTGTCAGTGTCTTTTTTTTTTTTTGGAGAAATTGCATCTTATGAAATCCTGTGGTGAGATTCCTTGCACTTGAATTAAACAGCTTATTGTGAGCGTACTAGGAATTTGGAAGTTCGTTTAAGTACTGAACTTTCGCATACCCCCAAATATAAAGGTATGTACTAGATTACTGACATGGTTTCCTTCTGACCCTCTCAACTCCTCTCCCACTAAAATTAGATTTTCTTGTTTGGGTTAGTAAAGCATGTGGTTGCAGACCCTTGTAGAGCTATTGTGAAATATTAGGTCTGTATTTCCGGAGGTGCTAGCCACTGGCTGTAACCCAATTCTGATGGGAGAGTGAGTTGTGCATATGACTGACGTGGCAAATGCAATGAAAATAAAACAACCATCTGAAAAAAGAGCAAGCAGTTATTTTTCAGTTGTGAAAAGAAGTTGCAGGTGTGCCTGATGTTTTTAAAGCTCTCAATTATTGATCATGTCTTAAGACTTGCAAATAGAACCATTAACATGTCAGTGTTACCCGGATAACAGATGATTATTGTCCATCTTTAAACTGTACTTAGCACTAAAATGTATATGTAATGCATGCCAAAAGGCCAGCTTTATCACACTTCCTCAAGGTTTTACAGGAAAGAATTCAGTTTTTCATTCATCTTTCCCTTGGCCCTCCTCCTTCCCTGCTGCCCCCAACACGCCTTTATTTCCTTTGCTAATTGAGAGAAATTCCTACTGGACATTCCAGCCACTAGCTGGCAGACATAACAAACACAAACTTTACAGCTCCACTGTGGAAATATCTTAGGACACAACTCTTTAACCTACATTAACTACTGCCTTCTGAACTATGTAGCTCATCACAGTGAGTGAAGCAAGTTAAAGTGGTATAACACCTAGGGATTTTAGTTCAATTTCACTGTAACCTCAATTTTACTACCATAAGTCAAGTTTGTCATCAGAGAGTTCTGTGTTACACTTGATGGGCAGATTCATCTGCCTTCACATGCATGTGGTGGATGCATGAGCAGCAAGGCAGTAATACATCTTTATTTAAGCCAAGTCTTGGATTCAGTCCCAAATGACATAATCTCTCATAAGCTAGGAACTCTAGTCTAGACCACAGAATGTTATGGGGCGCACACCTGTTCAGAGAAGTGGAGTCAAATGATAGTTAACAGCATTTCATCGTCATCCTGGGGTAATAGAATAAGTCACACTTGTCAGGAATTGGACTGGGGCCTAGGGCTACTTGACATTTTTATGTAACAAATTAGAATATTTGATAGGATTGTTGTAAGGGGTCTGTATTTTAGGTAAGAGTCAAGCACCAGTTTTGGTACAGCGCTACTATCTGTGCCCAGTCATAATTGGGGGTGGGGCAGTATTTAGATGGAGACATTAAGGCAGATGAACCAAGTATGGTTTGTAGTATTTCAGATTCCTGGTGAAGACAGCCTTGAAAATCAAGATGGTTGGAATGGATGAAGTGGAAAAGGAATGCTGGGATATTATGTAAAAAAATTATCAAAGACTCAGTGACTTCACCAAGTTTGTCCATTGCTTCGCTTATCCTTCCATTGTTTTTGCTCATTTATCCATGCATTAATAAGTGCGGACTATGATTGAGGTACTGTGGCAGGTACTTCGGACAAAGCAATGAACAAGACATGGTTCTTCACTATAAGGAAGTAGGTAGGGATAAGAAAGGACTCTCAAAGTTTAAAAATTAGAGATCAGGAGAATGATGTTTCTTTTTTCAAGACAGGAGGATTGGGATAGGGACCCTGGAAATGATCTGTTCTTAGGCTTATTGTATAGAGATCTCTCACAGGGATGAGGAAGAAAAGAAGTGAAGAGTTAGGATTAAGCTTAAAAAATTCAGAATTACCCTCTGGTGGCAAGAAATTGAAACTGTAGGGCTAGAGTTCTGGGATCTTCTTGGGAGGGAGAGCTAAACTGTAGGCCTGAAGGTGAGTCTTTGTGTGTTGAGCATGAGGTGTGGCAGTCAGTGTTGCTGATGAGGGAAGAACTAGACACCCAAAGAGGCCATTTCTATGAAACGATGACCTGAAAAACCTACATGATAGGGACTTCCTTGGATGTCCAGTGGTTAAATTTTTGTCTTCCAAAAGACAGGTTCAATCTTGATCCCTGGTTGAGGCATATGGACTAAGATCCCATATGCCTCACAGCCAAAAAACCAAAACATATAACAGAAGAACTATTGTAACAAATTCAATAAAGACTTTAAAAGTGGCCCACATCAAAAAAAAGAAAAAAGACTAAAAAAACCCCCAATTATGTCAAAGTTGTTAGAGATACACCTGAACTCACTTCTACAAGATGTACATATAGGAAGCAAGCCTGTTGAACAGACTGCAGCTCACTGGACTCGGTAAGAAAATGACATGGAGCTAGCACAGCAGAAGTCTTGATAATGGGGAAGAACCAAGGTGTGCTCAAGCAGTTATATAAATTATCTACTGAGTGCTTTTGTGGGCACTATGGGAATTACAAGACTTAAGGAAATGCATTTGAAAGAAGAACATTGAAAACATTTATATGTTAGGACCTATAAGATGAAAAGAATCTAAATTCTTTAGATCTTTAGGAAAGAAGGCTGAGAAGGCAAAATGAGAAAGTTGTTAAATAAGTCTAGTACCTAGATGCCAGACTCCTTAAGAATTCTTAAAAAAATTAAGTGTTTACTTCCAAAGAACCCCAGACTAGGCATGAGAGATTTTGGTTCCAGCCTGGCCTTGCCACCAGTGTCCTGTAAGATCTAGTTTTGTTAAATGATTCAACCCACTGTCTTCCTATTTGTAAAATATAGAGATTGGCAGATGACCACTGAAGGCCAAAATTTAAAAGAAAAAAAGATAGGCTATACTATTAATTACTGCTATAACCTATTAAAATTCATAGGTAACTAAATTTGATTGCTTTGAATGAAAGTCTCATGTGACACCTACAAGTCTAGCATGTAAAATGAATCTAAGAAAAAAATCTGCCACTTGACTTTAACATAAAAGCATTTCAAAAATAATGAATGAAAAAAAATCAGGTTATGTATACTAGTTAAAATTTGCTTGTTATCTTTGACACAGTCTCTATTTTAACTGGGGTTCCTTATTAATACTTGAATTTGTTTTTCTTGAATCAGTAGCAAAGGGTGACTACCGCCTTCCTGTCGAAGGTTTTTCCCAACACCTTTGCCGTGTCTGCCCTCAGGGGATTTCAGATAACAAGTAGCACCGAGTTGGCCCTCTAAATCTGGGCCCCTCTGCCTGCCACAGTGCTTAGCAGATTGGATGAAAATGTGTCCACAGAGATTAGATATTCCAGTGACCACAGTGCATTTTTCTGCCCTGAATGCTATCTCCCGAATCAGCCCTCTACCTCTGGTTTATCGGGAGGAGAGTACAGACAGATAACATCCTTGCGATGTGACCCTGACCTTTGTCAACCTTTGTTAAGGCTTCATCTGAAGTCAGGCCTAATGTTTGTAAACAGGATGTAATTAAGGCTGGGAACTGACAGGGTCTGACATTAAGACAATGCAGAGCTGGCAGGGAATGGTCTGTCAGATGTCAGCTCGCATTGTGTTCTAAGTGCCTTCATAATAATTAGTGTCCTCTGTCTGAAGGAAGTTCACTCAACTTGGATTAATCTGTCACAGCGTGGAGGCCATCCTTGGGAGGGCAAGTGTTTCCTCTGATAAACCTTAGAACAAGTATGGGAAAAAAAAGCCAAGAGACTCAAAAGAAAACTGTGAAAGTCAAGACTGCTGGTGACAGGTGCTGCCTGAAAATTAGAAACAGGAAGTAGGAAAACAAAGCTCCCCCTCCACATCCCAATCATGAAGTGAACCCAAGAGTTCACTGTGATCGGAATTGGCTACAGTCATCCCGGACCTGCTGGTTCTGTGTGTCGTGAGCAGACACAGGAAGCTGAGTGTTCAGAGAAGCCCGTGCATAAACATATTGTTTCGCTTTTGCCCTTAACTAGCACAGTGCGTGGGCAGGAGATTGCCCACACCCTATAAGAGGATTTAAGCTTAACGTGTAATTGATCCAAAGAGGCCAAGTGTGCTTTCTGTTATTATAAGACCTTTGTTGAGCAGCTTCTGGTGGTTGGTATGGTACAAAGTGAGTCAAGCAATGTTGTACCTGTCTTCTTGACTTTCTAAGCAGGACGCATGAGCCCAGTCCCGACAGGCCACTACCAATAGCCTTTTACTTCTGCTTGCGCTCTTCCTGAATCTCAAAAGTTGTCATCGAAACTAGGCACTTCGATACTTGTACATCAAGGTTCACAGTAGCATTATTGTGAAGTCTCTTAGTCGTGTCTGACTCTTTGTGACCCCATGGACTGTAACTTATCAGGCTACTCTGACCATGGGATTTTCCAGGCAAGAATGCTGGAGTGGGTTGCCATTTCCTTCTCCAGGGGATCTTCCTGACCTAGGGATCGAACCCAGGTCTCCTGCACTGCAGGCAGATGCTTTACCATCTGAGCCACCAGGGAAGCCCAAGCAATAGCTAAAAAGGTAGAAACTAAATGCTCACCAACAGATTAATGGATACACAGAATGTGTTCTACCTGTATAGTGGAATAGTATTCAGCCTTAAAAAGGTAAAATTTTCGTATGTAACTATGGCTGATTCATGTTGATGTTTGGCAGAAACCAACACAATTCTGTAAAGCAATTATCCTACAATGAAATAAAGTAGTAAAAAAAAGTGAAAATTTGACATATGCTACAGCATGGGTGAACCTTGAAACAATATGCTAAATGAAATTAGCCAGACATCAAAGGGCAAATAAGGTTTGATTCCATTTATATGGGGTACCTAGAATAGGCAAATGCATAGAGAGAGAAAGTAGAATAGCGGTTACAGGGAACTGGGGGGGAGAAGAAAATGATGAGTTACTGTTTAATGGGTATAGAGTTTCAGTTTGGAATGATGAAAACATTCTGGAGATGCATGGTAGTGATGATTGCACATATGAATGTATAGAAGTGTATACATTAAAACGAATACTTGTACAATGTGTGATATACACTTAAAATGTTTATGATTAAATTGTACACATAAGAATGGTTAAAAAGGTAAATTTTATCTTATGTATATTTTACCACGAAATTGAAAAAAAAAAAGTAGTTCTAGAAAGGACTTTCCTGGTAGCTCAGATGGTAAAGAATCTGTCTGCAATGTGGGAGACCAGGATTTGATCCCTGGGTTGAGAAGATCCCCTGGAGGAGGGCTTGGCAACTCACTCCAGTATTCTTGCCTGGGTAGAATCCCCATGAGCAGAGGAGCCTTGCAAGCTACAGTCCATGGGGTCACAAAGAATCAAACATGACTGAGTGACTAAGCATACAACACAGTTATAGAAAAACAGACTCCTTATGCTGAATTGGCTGTCAGGGTTTCTCTACATCAGTCATCACATCAGGGAAGTGACAGGATCCATCCAGATTCAAGCCAGGAGCTGGTAGTAGAGCCTGCTCCTGATAACTGGGTCATTCACTTTCTAATGCCAAATTCTGTTCTTACATAGGGGACCATTTGCTACTCAGCCTTTGGGGGAAGATGAAGTCCTGCGGCACAGTAACAGTTCTCTTTGACTTCTAAGTATAGAATTTAGTGACTATTTGTACTTGTTCTGTAACTTTTAAAGGCCTAGACTATATTTGCAAAAGACTTTTCTAAATCTCTTTCAACTACATCACTTGATGTTTCCATGATCGTATACAGAAAGGATGACTATAGTTTCCAGTTTATTTTGTAACTGAAAATAAAACTAATATTCTTCATCTAATTCATTTAATTTTTTGTTGGCTTCAATATTAGTTTTAAAAGCTTCTTAACTATCAGTGAGAAAGAAAAGAAGCTACATAATAGTTCCCAGTAGAAGAAGGGACAAAAAGGAATATTATATCAAGAGGCAACAATTTTTCAATATATATTTTAGGAGAAAATAATTTCATTATTTTTCATGTTGCATGGCTTTCTTAAATTAAAAGATGGTGCTGCTCATATGAATAGTTTCCTCTCAGGTTTATCGTAAATAAGGTCACTAAGCTTATTTGTAGGATTGATAGATGTGGTAAGGGATGTCAGGAAAAATGTGTGTGTGTGTGTGTGTGTGTGTGTGTATGTATGGTGTGCTCTTCTTTTGCTCATTAACATCCTGGGGAAAATTTTCTGAAACTTAAATTTCAGAGAACAATTCTCTGTCTTCTTTTTTGCCTTCCCACCCTTTTATTAGAGTGAATCTACTATCAAATTTCTCTTGGGGGCATTCATTGATTCACTGTGTCCTACCCCCTCATGCCAGATTTTACTGTAAATTAATTAATGGCATGTATATCGGAGAAGGCAATGGCAACCCACTCCAGTACTCTTGCCTGGAAAATCCCATGGACAGAGGAGCCTGGTAGGCTGCAGTCCATGGGGTCACTAGAAGTCGGACACGACTGAGCGACTTCACTTTGACTTTTCACTTTCATGCATTGGAGAAGGAAATGGCAACCCACTCCAGTGTTCTTGCCTGGAGAATCCCAGGGACGGGGAGCCTGGTGGGCTTCCATCTCTGGGGTTGCACAGAGTCAGACACGACTAAAGCGACTTAGCAGCAGCAGCAGCATGCAATAATGAAGTGTAGAGGTGGAAGGAAATGGAGAATACTCAACAAAACAATTCTGGGGTTTTCTTCTCCAGTTCCCCCTGCCATGTTTGAAAGTAAACAGAGGATTCCATGGGGAGGAACCCTTCTTGTCTTAGTATGCATATACTATTACCAGTATCCAACATTTCCTAGGAATAGCTATCATTTACCAAACAGCTACTATCTTCAAACTATTATTTCATTTACTTTTGGCAACAGTTTCTTAAAAGAGTTATTTTCTCCATGCACTGAATTGAGATTTAAGAGGCCGAGTATGTTTCCCATGGTACTCATTAAGAAATAATAAAGTTGGGATTTAAACTAAGATTGGACTCTACTCTTTCCGCAGTGGTAGACTGTTGATTCTTGGATATAAATGAAAAGAAGAGTAAAAGAAAACTCAGTAAAACTTCTCTTTTCCTTCCTTCCTTTCTGAAAACAGACACCTTAATTAAGGAAAGCCAGTTTAGGACTCAATTGATGAATTCCCTAGCAGGAGGGAGGCCTACGTGACTTTGGCATGGAAGCAAGTAGGGGGTACCAGTCTCCAACAGCCTGATGTCAGCAGTGTTTTCTAAGAGAAGATAAGGACTATGAAATTAAGCTAACAATTGGTTAGTTTTTCATTATCCTGAATTAACTTACTCATTTATTTGTAGGCTGTATCTTAAGACTATCAGTTTAGGAGAAAGAGAAGTTTGGTTTAGTGGCTGGCGAGGAACGGATGCTTTTAGAAGCACCATTTGAGCTGAAGTGATAAACCATTTTGTGCAGGATGACTATTGCTAATGCTTCCCCAATTCGTATGGTAGATATTTGACCAACAGTTTGTATCACTGGCATTGTGATTGAGGCACATTCTTAATATAATCCAGACAACAAAGAGATGCATTTCTTATGATTAGTAAAGACAGCAGTTATTTCCTCCCTGATGAAAGACTAGACTTAAACATAGCTTGAGACTCATACAGGAACAGTTAAGTGGAAGCACATGCAAATTTAAAAACAAATGGCTTTCCAGCTACCACAACCTAGAAGAAGGGGGAGAAGAAAGATGCATGGAGTGGACATGCACTTCACAATTGGAGAAATACGAGCCAAGCTAGGGCCAAGTAACCCCACTTAACCTAGGAAACCTTCTTAACTAAATGTAGTAGTATTTTTCCAGGGAGTATCCCCCCGCCCCTCCTAAGGATAGCTGTCATTTGTGGCTATTAGATGAAAGGGGAAAAGATAGAGAAGCATCTTACAGAATTAACTTTGATGCCCTAAATACATTTTGGGGGGGGGGCATGTAAATGTATAACCCCTGGAAGAAAAAAACAAAGCAGAGCATATATGGCCTCTTTAAGATAGGTAAATCATTTTCTTTTTAAATGAAATTCAGTTTGACTGCATGAAATATGAACAGTAATTAAATGCACAGTCTGTGGGCCTTCCATACTTTAAAGCGCTTTCTTAAAAAAAAAAAAAAGTACTCACCTCAGACAGGCCAATTACCCAAGAATGATGAAGTCAAGAGGAAAGTTGCTAAATTTCTTTACTTGAGTGATCACAACCCCAGTCCGTGATTAGTCCCCACGGCACCAGCGGGGATGTGGCGGAGACACTCACATTGGAAGACTTCAAATAGTCATTTTCTTGGTTAAAATAAAATCTGACTGCACTAAATAGACAGTTTTTAATCTCAATTGGACATCTGAAGATTTCTCAAGCAGTTGTTGGCCACGGCAGAAACAAATTTTTCTGCTTTGTTGATTAAACCGCTGGTCTCCACCATTGCTTATCGGCCTGCAACGAGCTGTTCTTTTTAATTAAAAGTGAGCCACCACGAGAGAGCAATTAACAGCTAGTAATTACTGTGCTCTTCAGAACGGCAACATTTTGCCTTTCATTCCAATTATATAATGGACAAGTGGCTTTTTGATCTTCAAATTAGTGAGCTCTTGTCCTCCTTGTTTGGAGGCAGAATTGGCAGGTTAATGATGGCCTGTGGGGGCACTCTTTCCTCTGACTGATGGGAGGCTAGAAACGCCAGGAAAGAAGGCAACGAGAGACTTTCAAGAACCACAGTTCCACCTTCATGATAAAAACGGAGAAAGAGCCCTTATTTTCAGGTTTTGATGAAGAGGAAAAACAGGCTTCCGTGGAGCCCCCAAAGAGCATCATGGCCTTCCTTTGCTTCTCGCCTCCAGCAAAAGGTGACCATGTTTTCAAACATGGAAACGTGGAATTCAGCTGAGTGATGCTTTGATAAGCCTTTGATGATGGCATGTAATACTCCATGTTGGTTAAAAAAAAAAAGTTGTTCTAGGACTAGGGAGGGATTTTGACTTTATTTAAATTTACCTTGAGAATCCCAAGGTATGTTATCCTTGGATACATGGAATCTTATCTTATTCAATAATTTATTACCAGATCTGATATAAACCCTGAGGTAATAAATAGAGGGAGTTGGACTTTTTTTGTTTTCTTGTCTCTAATCTCTATTTTTCACTTAACAGCATAGAGGAAGTTCTACTATATTACATCACACTCATGGCCCAATTTCTCCCCACACCTCTACCTTATGGGTATAGCCTTCCATTTGGATCAGTTTTTAGTTGCAGATGCAAAAATGCAGGTGCAATTGGCCAGCTATTCCATGTCTTACTTATATGCTTCTGTTGAGAGTGTGGTAGTTAGGGGAGTTATGTGGCCACAAATCACTATATGGTGGCATTCCTTTAGACAATATAAATAGTAAAATTATATTGTGGATACACAAGGTCACATCCCAACCTTAAGAGGCAGAATTGACAAACTTGCCTCATGGTTCACTTGCCATCACCATCATTGATAGGATCTTACAAATCTTATTTAGGCAGCCAGGCTGGTTGGTGATGGGGATCATTTTGTTGGGTATGGATTGAAAAAAATAATGAAATACAAAAACAATATGTGTTTGTGAGTGTTAAATCTGGCTTGTGAGCTCTTCTCAGTGATGTATGTACAGATACTATGTATAGATTAGCCATGATCTAATCTCTCAAGGTATCTGAAAAGTGTTTTCTTTAGGAGGAATATAGCAATTAATCAAATAGGAAAAATAAGTACATTCACATTTGTTTAAATTCCACTATAGGACATCTTCATTAAGCACTGTATTGATATAATTCTTGGTTGTTTGATTTTAACATCCTCCTGGGGACAGAGCTCCAGAGGAAGTGAGGGTAATCTAGCAAGTTTGAATCTCCCCTCACCAAATACCAAATCTGGGCAATCCCTCTATTAGGTTGTGCAATCATTCAATTAAAAAAGTGTTCTTTTGAGAACTGCTCTCACTTTTTCCCAGAAAAGGACATTATTGAGCCATCTTGAGCAGGGTGTGCCTTTTGATCTATTTTCAGAGATGGTTGTAAGCTTAAGTCTGTTAGTAACTTGTAGGATTCAATTTTAGGATGGCTAGACATAAGTATAGGTTCAATATATAGCTTTAAAGAGACTTTTACATATTGAAACAATTGATACTATTACAAGAACGATATTCACCACCATGCCTCATTAGCACTGTGGGCTGTGTTACAGCACTACTAGATGGTGTTTGGAAATCACACACTTCTTCTTGCCAACACAAATACCATAGACTTTGCCCATGAACTGAAGTTTTGGATCCAGATGGAAAAAATAAGGCTAGGTGTGCCTCTCTTTTTTGCTTAACCGCGGAAGGTTTTAAAGACATATTCCACGTAACAACCATTTTGCCTTCACAGTTGGGATATATAGTCATTGTAAAGAGTGCCATATTGAGTTTGAGATGCACATCTGTTAAAATGGCAATTTTGATTGATATAAGCTAAACTTTTTGGAGAGGAATGTAGCAGGAAGGCAGAGAAATCTAGGAGAGAAAGTGATGGTACTTTCCCCCCTTGTAAACCTGAAAGCAAGATTTCTAGACTTTTCCAAAATGTAAGCCTTTTCTGACATCAAGTGGGGGTAAGTGTTGTCTTTTCAAATATCACAATATTCAGATTCTCTGTTTAATGTGGATATCTTGTGACTTTCCAAATTTTGGATATAGATTTAGTGTTTCTATTGATTATGATTTTTGCAGTGCCAGTTATCACAGGGTCTATGATATTACCAATCTTCTCTTTGTCTAAGCTTTTGAAAATTAAAGGGATAAGACTATTTCCTAATGTCTCACTTTAGTATTCTAAGGGGATATATGGTATTCATGGAAAGAATATGGGCTTAGATGGTAGTTTTATCATATTTCAGTTACGTGAACTTTGATAAGTTACTTAACATTGTTAAGACTCTGTTCACTCATTTTAAATTGAGATATTGGTATTGACCTTGCAAAGCTGTTGTGAAGATTTAATAGCATTTAATACATATAAAAAGGCCAATGGATTGCCTGAAATATGGTAGGTAATCAAAAAATGCTATTCATTATTATTGTTAGTGTTCTTGATTCACTTAATTTGCTGTATCTTTTTGCTTTCTTTATATGATGTTTGAATCTAGGAAAGAAGTATTTGGAAAAGCCAGACAGTTAGTAGTGGGCATTATAACCCAATATTTGGAGTACATGATAAAATATAAGGTCTTCCTTATAAGACTTTGAAAGTATTATTGAAGGAAATGGATGATGGTTCTCTAAAAGCTTTATGAAGATACTTATGGCTATCCAAAATTAGATTTTCTTTTGTTTAAAGTTATTCTTGTAATGATTTTAAACTTTAAAACAATTTCACCATTGGAAAATGAAGCTCCATTTAAAAGAAGTGTTAGATGGGAGACTGACCAAATAGCAAAGTAAGAGGACATGGAGATCACCTTCTTCCATGAACACATCAAAAATAATCTACATGTGGAACATTCTCATTGAAAACTAATTGGAAACTGGCAGAAGGACCCCTGTACAACCAAGGCTATAAGAAGGATACATAAGTGATTGGGTAGGAAGGAAAGAAAAGTGATCCAGTCAGGACCTGTGCTCTTGGGAGGGGATTCAGAGGAAAAGGGAGGATACATGAATGGACATCCACCTGGAGAGTGAGGAGTGAGAGTTACAGGTTGGGTACCGTAGTCTTGGGGTCCTATGTGAGGGAGATGAGCACCATTGACTGGTAAAGGACCACTGGGACTAACAGGAGGACTGTGGGAAGGCTGTACTCCACTCATGAGGAGCTGACTTCCCCTGGAGGTAGGGTGGAGAAAGGACTGTTCTTGAGGCTACTGAGTTTCCCGACAGCCTCAGCTGAGGTGTGTGTCCCAGCCCACGCTGAATGAACACTCTGGCCCCCTCCATCTCTAGCCCCCCTACAAAGGTGAGAGCTGCCAGAAGACCTTGAGGAAAGGTGTGACTTACATCCATGTCAAATCTAGCTTTCCCACTAAATGCATTGGACAATGCAGTTTGTACAGGGACATTTCTACACAATAACATCCCTTTAAAACTGAAATAGGTTACTGTTTCACTTAAATTCATATAAGCAGAGAAAGTTAAAGAAAATGAAAAGACTTGGAAACTGTTCTCACTTGAAAGAGCAAGAGAAAACCTCTGGAAAGATGAATAAATAATGAAACAGAAACAAATAATTTATCAGATAAAGAATTCAAAGCATTGGTAATAAAAATCTTAATTGAATTAGGATAAAGAACACAAAAATGTGAAAACCTTAACAAGGAACTAGAGAATATAAAAAATGATGCCATCAGAAATGAAGAATTCAATAGCTGAAATAAAAAGCACAATAGAAGGAATGAATAGCAGATTAAGTGATACAGAAGAACACAAAAATGATCTGGAAAATAGAATAATGGAAATCATCCAATCAGAGCACCAAAAAGAAAAACAAATTTAAAAAATGAAAGCAGCCTAAGATATCTCTAGGATAAGTTTAATTGTACCAACATTTGCATGATAGGGGGTCCTAAAAAGAAAAGAGAGAGAAAGGAGCAAATATGTATTTGAGGAAATTATGAATGAAAACTCTCAAAACCTGAAGAGGGAAACATATATCTAGGCACAGGAAGCACAGAGAGTCCCAAACAAGATTAACCCAAACAAACCGACACCAAGGCATTTCATAATTAAAATGGCAAAAGTTAAACAGAAATTTCTAAAGACAGCAAGAGAAGAACTAAAGAATCATATACAAGTGAATCTCTATAAGGTTATCAACTGATTTCTCTGCAGAAATTTTGCAGACCAAAAGGGAGTGGCATGTTGCATTTCATGTGCTGAAAGGGAAAAATCTGCAATTTAGGATACTCTACCCAGCAAGATTATCATTAAGAATTGAAAGAGATATAAATAGCTTCTCAGACAAGCAAAAACTAAGAGTTAATCAATACTAAACCTACCCTAAAACCAGTGTTGAAGGATCTTCTCTAGGTAGAAAGGAAACAAGAATCTATAGGAAAGGAAAAATCCCATTAAGAAAGGCAAATATATAGTAAGAACTGAGGATCAACCCCTGAAATAAGCCAGTACAAAGAATAAAAGACAAAAAATGATAAAAGCAACTTTAACTACAATAAACAGGGATAAATGTGAAGATATAAAATATGATATGAAAAACACAACATGTAGGGGTGGAGAGTAAAAAAAAAAGGAGATCTTTTAGCATTTGAACTTAAATGACTGCCAGTTTAAAACAAGTAGATGTAGTTATAAATAAATATATCTGAACCCCATAGCAACCACAAATCAAAAAACTACAATAGATTCACAACAATAAAAAGAAAGAAACATAAGAATACTATTAAGGAAAACCATCAAATCACAAGAAAAGAATAAGAAAAAATGAACAGAGAAAAATTATAAAAACAATAAGAAAACAAGTAATAAAATGACAATAAGTACATACCTATCAATAATCACTTTAAATGTCAATGGACCAAATGATCCAGTCAAAAGATATAAAGTGGCCAATTAGACAAAAAACACAAGATCCTTCTATATGCTGCTTATAAGAGACTTACTTTCAGAACTAAAGAGACATAAACATTGTAAGTGAAGGGATGGAAAAAGATATTTCATGCAAATCCGTATATTTTCAGACAAAATAGACTTGAAAACAAAAGCTATAAAAAAAGAACCAAAGAAGGGAATTATTTTATAAGAGGATCAATACAACAAGAGGATATTATGTTCATTAACATGTATGTAACCAATACAGAAACACATAAATATTTAAAGCAAATACTAATAGACATAAAGGGAGAAACTGACAATAACACAGTAATAGGATGGGATCTTAACACCCCACTTACATTATTGCACAGATCATCCAGACAGAAAATAAGGCAACAGTGGTTTTAAATGAAACAATAGGCCAGATGATCTTAATAGATATCTACAGGAAAATAAATCCAAAAACAGCAGAATACACATTCTTTTCAAATGCACATCAAATGTTCTTCAGGACAAACCCCGTGCTAGGTCACAAAACAAGTCTCAAGAAATTTAAGATACAAATTATATAAATCATTTTTTCTGACCACAATGATATGAAACTAGAAATCAATTGCAAAAAGAAAAATGGGAAAAGAATAAACACATGGATATGAAACAACATGCTACTAAAAAAAAAATGAGTCAATGAGAAAATCAGAAAATACCTTGAGACAAATGAAAATGGAGATACAACACTTGAAAAATCTATAGGATGCAGCAAAAGCAGTTCTAAGAGGGAGATTCATAGAGATACAGGTCTTCCTCAAGAAACAAGAATCTCAGACCACTTAACCTACCACCTACAGGAATTAGAAAAAGAAGAATAAACAAATCCTAAAGTCAGCGGAAGGAAGGAAATAATAATGATCTGAGAGGAAATAAGTAAAATAGAGAGTACAAAAACAATAGGAAAGATCAATGAAAGCAACAGGTGCTGTTTTAAAAAGATAAAATTGATAAACCTTTAGTCAGGTTCATCAAGAAGAAAAGAGAGGACCAAAATAAATAAAATTAGAAATTAAAGAGGAAAAAAGAACAACTGACACTACAGAGATGCGATCATAAGAAAATACTATGAACAGTTACGTGTCAACAAATTGGACAACCTAGAAGAAATGGACATATTTCTGGAAACACAGCAGTCAAGACTGAATCAAGAAGAAACAATTTGAACAGACTGATCACTATAAGTGCAACTGAATTTGTAATTAAAAAAAAAAAAAAACTTTCAGCAAATGAAAGTCTACTACTGGATGGCTTCACAGGGGAATTCTACCAAACATATAAAGAATTAATGCTTATTGTTCCTAAATATTACAGAAAATTTAAGAGAATGAAACACTCTCAAATTCATTCTAAGAGGCCACCATTACCCTAATATCAAAACCAGACAAAGACATTCAAAAAAAGAAAATTACAGGTCATTGTCTTTGATGAATATAAATGCAAAAGTCCTCAACAAATTATTAGCATACTGTGTTAGCAACAGTATATAAAAGGATCATACATCATGATCAAGTTGGATTTGTTCCAGGAATCATGCAAGAATGATTCAATATTTGCAAATCAATCAATGTTATACATTATATTAACAAAAGAAAAGATAAAAATCACATGATAATCTCAATAGAGGTAGAAAAAGTATTTGACAAAATTCATCATCCATTCAGGATAAAAACTCACATTGAAGTGTTCACAGTAGCACAGTTTACAATAGCCAAGATACAAGAGTGACCTAAGTGTCAATGAACTGACGAATGGATAAAGAAGATCTGGTTTATATACGATGGAATATTGCTTAGCTATAAAAAGAATGAAATTCTGCCATTCACAGCACAGGATGGTCTTAGAGAATACTAGCCTTAGTGAAATGTCAGACATAGAAAGACAAATACTAGATGATAGCACTTATATGCGGGTTCTAAAAAATAAATGATAGCACATAATAAAACTGAACAGACTCACAGATATAAAAAATAAACTAGTGGTTACCAGTGGAAAAATAAAAGTGGGAGAGACAAGATAGAGGTATGAGATTAAGAGATACAAACTGTTCTATAAAGGAGATAGGCAACAAGGATATGCTTATAGGACAGGAAATTATAGCAATTATCTTGTAATAACTTTTATGGGGTATACTCTATAAAAATACTGAACAACTATGCTGTACACCTGAAACTAATATAATATTTTAAATCAATTCTATTTCAGTAAAAAATGTATGATTATTTTTATCTTTGTGGTAGAGTGCAAAGAACACTGGGTTAAGAGTCATGAGGTTATCACTCTTTTGCTTCTGAGCGACCTGGGAAAAACTACTTAACATTTTTGCAATTCAAATGTTTCATGTGTAAAATGGCATTTCAGGGTTGTCTGGTTGGAAGCAACAGAAACTTGCTTTAATTTAGGAAAAGAAAATTTATTGGAATGGTATGGGGAGTACATAGAATTGATGGAGTGCTAGAAAACCAGGCTTGGAAATGGAGAAGTAGTCATAGTATCTTCAGAGGTTTGGAGAATTCCAATAGGTCTTGTAGCAGAAAGAATCTGATCTGGATTCTCCTGCTGAAATTAAAACCTCTAAATATTTCTAGTGTCTTTATTTCTCTGCTCAAGATTTGGATTCACAGGAGAGACCCCAGAGGTTGACCTGACTAGGCTAATGTGCCAACTTCTCAGAAGATAATTAACTTCTGAGTCCAGTTCCATGTCTGTCCAGTGGATATAAGGTAAATCCTCAGAAGGAAATCAGAGCACTCTAGGAAAGAGAAGTAGGTCCTGGGCTGTAAGTAAACAACAGATGTCAACTGAAGATCATAAATGATGTTGCTTTTCCTATAACTTGTGAATATTATTTTATGTGACATATGTGGTGATGCTTAGTAAAGTCTAATGCATCCAGTGGCATTTTTGCTATTGGGTAGTGTTATTGTATTAGTGATGCAGATTTTGAATTTGTATGTGGCTTACCCAGCAATCATGTTATGTAGTTAATTCTGAGCAGCATTATATCCTTAAATATAATTTTACATTAAAAAGTAAAGCCTTGAGTACAGTCATGGAAACCAGTCTTTCTAATTAAAATCCTGAATTCATTGTCTCTTTGAGGATCAGAGAAACTCCAGCTAAGTCTAATGAGTTCTAAGGTATCTATCAAAAATTAGTAAATCCTTTGAGATTTTAAACAATGAAAGTAGGTAAAATGACCAGTCTGGTCATTAAAAATCTTGTCAGTGGTATATGTGGAAATGTTTTCATCTTGTTAACAACAGACTTGCTTCTTGAACCAGATATAGTAACAGGAATTTGTAGAAATGGCACTTAAAAGTTTTTTATTTGCAGGGTCCAAATGAGTATTCCAGAACTGAGTAAAAACATGGCCTTTAATAAGAGACTTTTCTTTTTTCCTTTTTTTTTTTTTAGTGAGGATAAAAATATTAAGTAAAACATAACTATAATTTGAGTGTAAATGCTTTCAGTAATTTTATTAGGAAATTCAGTAGCCATGTTTTCCACTGCCTTTTAAAAAATTAAGATGTCTATTTTTTGGTCTTTAGCCCTTGTGGTATAATAAAATAAAAATGAGATACAGGAAATGGGAAGTCTGTTAGTGTTCATTACATTATACGGAGTATGTAGAATGGAATGATTAATATGCTTGGTTCAACCCAGGCATGTATATTCAAACTCTAAGCAAATGTCCAGATTACTCAGTTATTATTGGAAATTTGAGAATAACACTTCTGAATGAGTGGTTTTATAGAATCAGAAGGGGCCTAATTGTGTAGGTACTTTAGTATATGCCTTAACAGAAAGAGAAGTAAGTTATATTCCTGAAGATTCCATGGACAAATTCATCAGTTTTATAAGAAGCCTGGAAAATGACCATATTTAACCTAATTTCTGTTTCAATTAAGAATAAATTGATTTTCCTTGGACTATTTGAACTTTTCTTTAGTCCCTTTGGGCCTTTATTATTTTCACAAATGTTTTATGTGTGAGTGGAAAAGATTAGTTTATATAATCAGATTGAGTCCTGGTTTTTTATAAGCAACAAGTATGTAATCTCACATTATGCTACATGTTGACTTTTTGTTGGGTGAAGAATTAATTAAATAATAATAATTAAACCTAAAGTGAAAGTGAAAGTATTTGTTTCTCAGTTGTGTTCAACTGTTTGCAACCCCATGGACTGTAGCCCACAAAGCTTCTCTGCCCATGGAATTTTCCAGACAAGAATGCTAGAGTGGGTAGCCATTCCCTTCTCCAGGGGATCTTCCTGGCCCAGGGATTGAACTCAGGATTCCCTGGTGGGTCAGCCAGTAAAGAGTCCCTGCAATGCAGAAGACCTGAGTTCTATGCCTGGGTCAGGGAGATCCCCTGGAGAAGGAAATGGCAACCCACTCCAGTATTCTCGCCTGGAAAATGGATGGAGGATCCTGGCGGGCTACAGTCCATAGGGTCACAAAGAGTCGGACACGACTGAGCGATTTCACTTTCACTCCTGCTTTGCAGGCAGATTCTTTCCCGTCGTCTGTGCTACCAGGCAAGCACATTATGCTACATGTTGGTTTTTGGTTAGGTGAGTAATTAATTAAATAATAATAATTAATTAAACCTAATAGCCATACAAGTAAAACTGCTTGTGTATTAGATGAATTACATAGGATTTTAGAAGCCTTCTTTAACATTATATAACTGCTTACCAATTGAACCCATACAAAGTTGAATTCATGTGGACATTTTAAAATTTAAAACATTTATTTTGCCTCATGATAAAGCAATATAAAATAATACATATTGATTATAGAGAGTATTAGAAAGTTTGGAAAATAAAATGTTACCCACAACCATGTCACTTAGAAACAAATACCATTATTATTTTGAAGTATTTAACATTCTAATTTTGAATTGAGTGTTTTCTCTATATGTTTACTCTTAAAATATAGTTTGTCTATTGGTTTAGACATGAGCAGCTTTCATCTGTGTACAGTATTCATAGACTGAATAATTAACAATTTGTTGACATTTTTAAAAGTATGACTAGGAAAAAACCATCAAGCTTAGAGAAGATAGAAGAATGTGTACATATTATATTGCCTAATTCATGGCTGTCCTGGAATTACACAGCCAAATGTTATCATTGACATTTTGTATGGTGCTTTATCTAGTTTTATTTTACTTTCAGATATATCTTCTAATAGTTTCCATTGGTAGACTTTTTGATATAATAAGAAGGTTCCTAAATTTTTATTCAGCTATTTTAAGCATTGTTCCCTTATTCTATTGTCAAATTATTAAATATTATTTTAAAAATTATAAAATGTGAATGCTTGAATGCTGTCTGATTTCAAAATTTTACACTGTTCCCTTTACAGATGGTGAAGTCAAGTCTATAGTTTTAAGATGTTTTTGTCTCTTCTGAAAATAGTAGATGGGCTTAGAAGATCATAGGGGAGAGAATTTTAGAAAAACTCTGTATTTTTATTCTTGTTTTTCATCTACTGGCTACTCTACACTTAACATACATTATAATTTTTAATTTTTCTTAAAAAGTCTATGTTTAGTATTGCTAACTTCCTCCCACAGAAGATAAAGACTTTGGTACTTTTTAGACCATCCTTCTGATCTCTCTCATGTCCTAGACATTAACTCGCATCTCTCTTGTTATTATTTACTAGAATTTTAGTTGTAGTTTCTTTGAAGATGTGTGTCTTGCTGGCCTATTTGCACTACTGTTCTTGCATCTCAATCTTTCTCCCTCCTCCCCCATGTTGACGTATAAAATTGAATACTTCTTTTGGCAATAATTCATGGATCGTTAACTTTTTTAGTTTTGGTAAGTTTGGAAATATCTCCCTTCAATTATGGTTTAAATATGGAATCCTGGTTCAGTTATTTTATCTTGACACTTTTTGAAGATACTTCTGTATTCTTTTTTAGCAGCTCTGGTTGTTGAGGAGAGATTTCTGTTATCTTGATTATTCTCTTTTTTGAGTAATCTGCCTTTTCCTCTCTGAAAGTTTTTAAGATTTTCCTCTTTATCTCTGATCTTTTGAAGTTTTGCTACAATATCTTTGGGTTTGGATTTTTCTTTTTTGATACTGTTTATGACTCAGGTGTTTATGGGGTTTTATTGTTTTGTTTTTAATTCTGCAACACTTTCAGCCATGATCTCCTCAAATATTGCCTCTCTTCTGTTCTCTTTTTCTGATATATATATATATATAAAAATATATTAAGCATATATACTCATATATATATTTATGTGTATATATTCATATGGACTTCCCAGGTGGTGCTAGTGATAAAGAACCTACCTGCCAGTGGAGGAGATGTAAGAGCTGCAAGTTCGATCCCTGGTTGGGAAGTTGCAGGTTCGATACCCTGGAAGAGGGCATGGCAACCCATTCCAATATTCTTGCCTGGAGAATCCCATGGACAGAGTCATCACAAAGCGGTCAATCAATAGGGTTGCAAAGAGTCTGACATGACTGAAGCGACTTGGACAAGTTCATATATTCTCACATCTCTTAACTCTTTTTTATTTCATTCTCTTTATCTATTTACATTCTGTGAACTTTATTTAGTTCCATAATTGAGATGATTGAGTTAATTAATTTCCGCTTCAGCTTTATCTAGTTTGATTCTTTAGCCCACATAGTGGATTTTTTATTTCATGTTTTTCCACTTCAAGATTTCCAATCGAAAATAGTTTTTCATAGCTATTGTTCCATTTCATACCCTGCTTTTGTTTTATTAATGTGAATCCTCCTTTTCCTTTTTGAGAATTTAAGCATCATTATTTAAAAGTTCTTTTCAGACTGCTTTTCTTTTTCTATTTTTTTATGTAGATTGTTCTGTTGAGCTTACAGTCTTTTTCAGTGCCGATATTTTTTGAGAATTTACTTTTAAGAGCTCATCCCACATGGGAATTTTTTTCTACACAGTCCTTTCTGTATGGAAATTTACAGTTGCCTCAGTGACACCAAATCTGTGATACTGTGAATACAATGATCTTACTCTCTGTTCAGCCTATGGGAATGCACTTATAACTCTGGCTTCAAGTGGGTGCTTCATTCATGTGTGGAGCATGTTTAAGCCCTTTCCTATATGAAGAGTGAAACACAACCTTATCATTCACTTTTAGCTGTAACCCAGACAAAGATCCTTTACTGTTGTAGATTTTATTTTTTTAATGAACCATGGAAAACTTTCTTTCTTGCTATTGAACAGTGTTGTGCTTTCAGATATCTCAAAAATAGTTATCAATTATTTCTCGTATTTGAACAGGAGGAGGTTTGGCATGTGCTTACACTGCCATCTTGGTCTGTTATCTTTTAAGGGATTTAAAGATAAATTTTATTTTGGATATATATTTTCCATGAAGGTAAAACATTTTTTACTGAGCCTTTTTTGTAATTCAGGATATTTTAAAATTGCATTGAACTTAAATAGAAGAAATCAAGATCATTGGGACCAATTGTGTTTTTTGTCACCGTGAGCTTCAAACCTCCTTAGGTTAAGCATTTGTAAAGAAAATTCAATAGAGAGAACATTCATAATATCTTAAGGAGTAGAAATAAAGGGCATAATCAGCTGAAATCTGAAAGTTTTTTTTTTTTTTTAATCTAGAGAACAGATGATGTAAAGTAGTAAATCGTTTTTATCAGCTGATTTACCAGTTGTGATTCAAATATTTGAATAGGTCGTGAACAGAATCTAAGGGGAACCTTGACTTAAGGCACAAAATGAAACAAAACCAAACCTCTCTTTTGGACTTTATTCAGTAAATAGCAAGTAATTGCTAAAACCAGAGTGTGGAATTTTTCTATTCACTCAACAAATACATTGGCCTCATATGAGTTGAAGTTGAATTTTATTTAGACATAATGGGGAGCCATTGGAATGTCTAAAATGTGAAGAGATACATTCAGAATTATGCTGTAGGATGTTTAATTTGGTAAAGATGTACAAGATGAATTATCACAGAGAAAAACTGAAAACTTGAGAAATGGTTAGTGGGCTATTGCAAGAGAAACATTGTTTGTAAATAATAAGAACCTGACTAGCCTGTGGCAATAGGAATAGAAAGAACAGCACAGCAAGAGAAGAATCAGCAGCACTTGGTTGCTGATTATATATGGGAAACAGGGAGGCAGAGAAGTCAGGTGTGAATTGGGAGGTGGGGAAAACAATGCTGCTGTGAAAGAAATTATAAGATCAAACTTCATGGGATTAAAGAAATAAAGATTTGACCCATTTTAACATGATGTGAATTTATAGACTTTTTTTTAAAGATGATCGGTGACAGTGAAAGGGAGAGAAATCATGTAATAGTTTTTTTTTTTTTCCCCAAATGTCCATCAACTGATGAATGTTTATTATTTATTTTTATTGAAGTAAGAATTTTAATGGGTGGAGGGCCAAAATCTTCATTAAAATTTATGCAAGATTGGCCATATTTTATGGAGCAGAGTCTATTTTATGTGGGCCCCCCCCACAAAAAATTCAGTTATCATCACCATTGCCTGTAAATATTTATTGTTCATTACTGCATGTTTAGAAAATGGAATCAGGAAAAAGCCATCATTTTCTTTCTGATTATCACATGATTTGGATTTTCCCCTGCAGTTCAAGCAAAAGTCAGATTGGGATTTTAGGAATGAACCAAGACATGGAAATACTTAGGTCCAGTCATGTTCTGGAGGAGGTTCCATCTGATAGAGATGGAATCAGATACTGAATGAAAGAATTTGGAGTCACTGCAGGGTTATCGCCAGCCTGAGGGGAAATGACCAGTCAGGAAGGGCACCTGGTGTGAGAAGCTGGAGTGGCAGCCTGCCGATAACCCTCAGAAGAGATACACGCTTTTTTAAGGAAGTAACAGAATCGGCTTCCTGCAAAAACACGTTAATCTGACAATTCACTTGATCTCAAATGAGGTATGGCGATGGTGACCCTACAAAAAACGAGGCAGTTTCAACAAATTTGAGAAAATCCCTTTTTTAGGTTACAAACATCACAAATGTTTTATAACTGAAGCCCTCAGCCAAGGGATAATAATAATTTCCATACGCATGTCTGGTTTTAACATGGGAATATATTTCCAAAGATGGGTGTGGTGTCTCTCTTCAAGGGAACATTTAAGGCTCATGGAGGCAACTGCTTATCTGCTGAATTCCAGTTGAGTCCTGTTAGACTCCGTAGATCCCTAGTGTGTTTTCAGCAGTGAGATATTAGGCCATTGGCCATGACAGTGTTTTCTTTGTTCTCTGCTTTCCCCATGACAACTGTGTATTATCTTGTTTGGAGCGTGAATGCATGCTAAGTCACTTCAGTCGTGTCCAACTCTTTGAAACCCACTGGACAGCCCCCAGGCTCCTCTGTCCATGGAATTCTCCAAACAAGAATACTGGAGTGGGTTGCTGTGCCCCTCCTCCAGGAGATCTCCCCAACCCTCATATGTCTCCTGCATTGGTAGGTGGGTTCTTTACCATTAGCAGTCACCTGGAAAGCCCCTCTTGTTTGAAGAAGCATCCATGTCATAATTGCGTTATTGTTCCAAGGGAACAGATTTGGTGTTGATACTCATGACTTGTACCTGTAGTCAGTTCCTTTTCTGTTACTGTTTTTATGCTTACCACGTACCAGGAGCTGCTCTTGGCTGGTACATAGTAAGCATAGCTCACATGCTTACTCATCAAAGCTCACATCACTTCTATGACATAGTTCCATTATTGCCTCACAGGCTTAAAGAGGAGTCTCACCTTGCTGAAAGTCCCCATCTTATAAGTGGTTGGTCACCAGTCACTGTCACTGTGCCATGCTGCTTCCCATAAGTACAAGCCGCCCAATGGCTTGGAACAGAAAGAGATTCTGCCTAGTGATTGGTTTAGAGTTCTGACTGTGAAAGCAGTATTCAAACTACCAACATACTCAGGATTGGGCCTCTTAGCTTCTTTTGGAAAAGCCCATGGAAAAAAAATGAATGTTGATGATAGAGTGGACATACCCAGGCTTCTCCATCTTTCATAGATATTTCATTCCTAGTAGCACTTCTCTGCAATTAAAATGCTATTTCCATTCAAGAAACAAACAACCTTTCAAAAAAAATGTAGCTCCTTCCTTCTGTTCCTTAAAGGAACAAGACATCTGCTGGCATGAAAAAGACATCGATTTAAAATACAGACTCTAATTGTGACTTAGAATATTTTAATATAGAATGTTTAGAACTAATTACAAAGAAGTTAAGACTTAGGTGAGTATCATTTTTGTGTTGAAATTTCCCATATGATTGAACTATCTGCCCCTCCATTCCTGCCTCTCCCCATATACATTTATAGTCTGTTGTGATGAGATTCTGCGTTTTCTACCACCCAGGCTTATCAAAGCTATAAACTGGTCACATAATTCACAGAAGCTTAAAGATACGTGGAGAACTTGGATAGGGTCCAGGGGAGAGCAATGAAAATGATTAACGGGTTGGAAAACAGCACTGATGAAAAAAGATGAATGGAATCAGGATTACTGGTACTGAGGTTTAGAGGTGACTTAATAACTGTCCTTAACTGTATGAAGGACTTTTAAGAGAAGCCTAGTGACCGAGTCTTCCAAATCTATCTCATAGAAGGAGAAAAGCGACCATACTAAACAGGAAGGATTTAATCTAGATGTGAGTTTCAGAGAGGATTCATACTTATTATTGCCATTTATTGATTCTCTTTCATTCCTTCTATCATCATTATTGATATTTATTCATTATTGACTTTTAATGAGATAGTTGAAGGTGAAGGGCACCGTAAGTAGAACAGTTTAATATATATAGAAAACTTTCTTCCAAGTAAGGCAGTGATTCTCAGTTGGGTGCTTGGAGTAGTAAGAGGAATCAGAATCAACACACGGGAGCCTTTACAAAAGATAGGTGCTCTAAAGGATCCATCACTAGCCTCTATCTTCCCTTGAAGAATAGCTGCTTTAAAGATTAATGCTCTCACTTAGTCAATGCAGGTAGGTGAAAAGAGGAAGATCATAATGGTGTATAATAGAATTTTGGCGATGAGTATATTCCGTGTGGTGTTCTGATTAGCTGGTCATTTTAGTTAGTTAAGGATTAGTGATTATCCTTGAGAAAAATTAGAAAACATTTCTATCTGTCCCCCACTTTAATAGTGTTCTCAACAGTTAGAATGTGTGGCCTCTGACTTTATGAGTAGTTCTGCAGGGCAGAGTGGCTCGGATCAAGACAGGCAAAGTGTGGGTTTGGTATTTGAGACTACATCATGCTTTTGGAAGCTCAAGAGGCAGAACTGGGTAGTGTAAACTGTCAACTTGTTAATTTAACCAATAGGCTTGCTGCTGCTGCTGCTACTGCTAAGTCGCTTCAGTCGTGTCTGACTCTGTGCGACCCCATAGACGGCAGCCCAGTAGGCTCCTCTGTCCCTGGGATTCTCCAGGCAAGAATACTGGAGTGGGTTGCCATTTCCCTCTCCAGTGCATGAAAGTGAAAAGTGAAAGTGAAGTCGCTCAGTCATGCCCGACTCTTAGTGACCCCATGGACTGCAGCCCACCAGGCTGTTCTGTCCATGGGATTTTCCAGGCAAGAGTACTGGAGTGGGGTGTCATTGCCTTCTCCAACCAATAGGCTTAGTCTCTGAAAATATTCTCCTTCGAAAATTCATCATTAAAAACCATAAGAACAAAATTGCTTAAAATTAAATATTCCCATTGGGTGATAAGAACTCTTCTTAATTTCCTGTTTTACATTTTAAAGTGGAGGAAATAGGCATGGAAAGCAGAGAGGATCATGTCATGGTCAGTGGTCCTGTTTGCATGTTATGAGAATGCTGTATAATTCTAACAATTTTTCTCTCTCAAAAGCTTCCCTTCTTTGATCTGTTTGAAATTTCACACCTACCATCGCAGATGGTTGTGGCATAAATCTGTATTCTTTCCTACCGTTTAAGGGTACTTTGATTAATTTAACCACATGTTACTGTCAGGTTGAACACATTTATCTTCTGTTTCAAAGTGTATACTCGTCAATCTCTCTACCGTTCCATCCCTTCAGGCCTTATTTCATCACATTTAAGGAGAGTCTTTCCTGCCTGTCTTTATCTTGTTAGGCTTTCAACAGCTTACGTTGAATCTTCATTCTTTCATTCTTGCTGTCAAGCCTTCTTTAACACGCGCTCTCATTTCCCTATTCATAAAATGTCAGGGCTGCTCCTGCTCCACCAAGCATTATATGCACAGTCAAGTGTTACTACAGATTAAATCATTTTCCATCTGAAGAGCTTACCCAGGACATATTTTTTTAAGAGTAGGTTACACTGTTCAAAGCAGAGTGCAATCAGTGTTCATCATCAGAGTCTGAGGGAGCCACAAAGTGAAGGAGGCAGTTTTGTGGTTTTGTTGCTGGTGGGAGCTCCTAGTGCTGCCTGAAAAGAGAGAAGCACACGCCATCCAGGTTTTGTGAGAGATTGAAACTTCAATTATTTATTTCAAAGATGAGGAAAATAAAATGACATAGTGTTGCACAGATATTTAGAATCAAGTCTTATGAGGCATGGTACTTGATCAAATAAATCATAACTTTTAACTGTGAGCTCTATTTTTGAGCCCCAATGCTCGGTAACCAGGAAGTGCTCAAATACTGTCTTTTTAAAAGAATGAATGAATTGCGTGGTATGGTTGAGGGCAAAGGAACAATCATAGAATCTAGTGCCTTAAACAGATATTCATAAAAGTTTTAATGCTTGAACTGCAGAATTACATGTTCTGACTATAGCTCTCTATTCTATTTAAATAAGAAAAAAGAGATACGTATGCTTATGTTTCTGAATATGGATTAATTTCTGTGATTACTCTATTTACTCTTACTTCTCCAGCAATATTATTGTAGGTAGGTAATATTATATAATAAGAGTAATAAATGTATATGTCTTAAATAACTATATTTAACTTGATATTTTATGTCATTTTGTGACTGTGCTTATCGTAAGTAGTTATTTTTTATTTCCTCCTTAAACTGAAAATACGTTAAAGCAGAGATTTTTATAACTTATTCCTGGGTAGAAATTCCAGACTAAACTTGTGTGGATGACAAGTCCTGAGACTGGCTAAGCCAATAGGATTTGGAATTGGGCACAGGAGTGAATGGCAAAGTGACCTATTTTGTCAACAGGCTGTACAGTCATAGTTGATTTGGCCGATGTTGTCACTGAATTGAGCTGTATTTTACTTTTCATAAAGAGCTAATTCCTTCTTACCTCCCACGTGGCTGCAAAATCTAAGTTGCCTCATATCTATTTTCAACATTGTGCATTAACTCTTCCTTTCCAACTCTTCTTCAAAGTCAGTGGGGTCATGTCACTGACCTCAGGAAACTGTCTTCATGTCTGTGCTGAGCAGAATTGAAGACAATAATATTAATGTACCAAACTTAGATTAAAAAGTATTTATTGTTAAGGATGCTAGTCCCAATAAAAATGTTTTTCTAATATTTAAGTATGCTCCCTGCATGTTTTTTACTGATTTAAACAAAAATAAGCAAGGCATGATGGAGTAAAAACAGATAGAGTTATATTACTTCTTGAACCAGCAAAAGAAACAGTTTTTTTTTATAATTAACAAGGGATGAATAGGATGAGATTCACAGCATATTGCACATTTAGTCCTGGACAGTCACTGTTTTTCACTGGAACATGAAACTGAAGGAATTGATGAAGAAAAGCAAAAATTTATCATGCAATGCCTGAACTCCCCTGGGGTCACTACAAATGTCTCATCACAATGCTAGTTTGGTTGCTGATCTGAGCTCTGGCTGATAACTGAATGCTGAGTATGTTCTCAAGACAAGTGAACCCCAAGCATTGGTTTATGGTCTCTTCTTAGTTTTTTGGAAAGTTTTCATTATTCTGAGGCAAAATGAGAAAGGTGAGAAAAATATGGCTTCTCATATAAATTGATTTCATTTGAAAAACTTGTTTATTCTGAGAGTATTCTTATTTTTGTGTGTTATAATGCTTTTTCTTTTGTGAAATGATGTTTTGTGTGTGTGTGTGTGTGTGTGTGTGTGTGTGTGTATAACACTTATTTAATTACTGATACTTGAAATCCTGGTCTAGAAATCACTACTTTAGAAGCTTTTCTTAGTATCATTCTGGGTCCTGACTTACAAACCTGGAGAAAACACCAGGGGTTTTGTTTAGGATGCTTGTCCTGGTGGATCAGCTTTGGTTAGTGACTGTCTGTGGAGTAACTCTAGGCCTGATCCAGGAAGCACCTATGTGAACAAAGTTTTTATTTTTTAATTGAAATATAACTGACATATTAACATTGTATCAGTTTTAGGTGTGCAACACAATGCTTTGATATGTATGTATATTGTGAAATGATTACCACAGTAAGTTTAGCTATTATTCATCACCAAACATAATGATGAAAAAAATCTTTATTCTTGTGATGAGAGCTTTCTAGATCTAGGCAAGGCTTTTATTTTTTAAAACATTAATTAATTTTAATTAGAAGATAATTACTTTACAATATTGTGATGGTCTTTGCCATACATTGACATAAATCAGCCACGGGTTGAGCAAGACTTTTGAATGGAAATACCTGTCTTCTTTTTTCATGTTATATATTCTTAATAATTAATTTTATTTTAATCATGAGATGTTTCAAATATATGAAAAATAATAGGATAAAATATCTATATATTTAGATATTAACATTGTGCATATTTGCTAATGATCTCTCTTTTGTAAAAGAAACAAAACTTTTGAGATGTAGTGAGAGGCCCACTTCTCTGATATCCTGGAGTTGGGGTGAGATATTTCCATGTTCATTTTTGTACTTTTCCTACATACGTCCACCATAAACTACACATGATCTTTTATTATGTTTTTAAATGTACAGAAGAGATACTATACCATGCACATCATTCTTCCGTTTGTTTTTTTATTTAACGTTTTGTATTTGAGACTAATTCATGCTGATAAAAGTGCAACAGGTTTTTTCATCTTAACCATAGTATAACATTCCATTCTATTCCAATCACAGTTGATTAATTTGTTCCTCTTCTGTTTTATTTTTTTAATTTTATTTTATTTTTAAACTTTACAATATTGTATTAGTTTTGCCAAATATCGACATGAATCCGCCACAGGTATACGTGTGTTCCCCATCCTGAACCCTCCTCCCTCCTCCCTCCCCATACCATCCCTCCGGGTCGTCCCAGTGCACCAGCCCCAAGCATCCAGTATCGTGTATTGAACCTGGACTGGCGACTTGTTTCATACATGATATTATACATGTTTCAATGCCATTCTCCCAAACCTTCCCACCCTCTCCCTCTCCCACAGATCAGTCCATAAGACTGATCTATACATCAGTGTCTCTTTTGCTGTCTCGTACACAGGGTTATTGTTACCATCTTTCTAAATTCCATATATATGCGTTAGTATACTGTATTGGTGTTTTTCTTTCTGGCTTACTTCACTCTGTATAATAGGCTCCAGTTTCATCCACCTCATTAGAACTGATTCAAATGTATTCTTTTTAATGGCTGAGTAATACTCCATTGTGTATATGTACCACTGCTTTCTTATCCATTCATCTGCTGATGGACATCTAAGTTGCTTCCATGTCCTGCCTATTATAAACAGTGCTGTGATGAACATTGGGGTACACGTGTCTCTTTCCCTTCTGGTTTCCTCAGTGTGTATGCCCAGCAGTGGGATTGCTGGATCATAAGGCAGTTCTATTTCCAGTTTTTTAAGGAATCTCCACACTGTTCTCCATAGTGGCTGTACTAGTTTGCATTCCCACCAACAGTGTAAGAGGGTTCCCTTTTCTCCACACCCTCTCCAGCATTTATTGCTTGTAGACTTTTGGATCGCAGCCATTCTGACTGGCGTGAAATGGTACCTCATAGTGGTTTTGATTTGCATTTCTCTGATAATGAGTGATGTTGAGCATCTTTTCATGTGTTTGTTAGCCATCTGTATGTCTTCTTTGGAGAAATGTCTATTTAGTTCTTTGGCCCATTTTTTGATTGGGTCATTTATTTTTCTGGAGTTGAGCTGTAGGAGTTGCTTGTATATTTTTGAGATTAGTTGTTTGTCAGTTGCTTCAATTGCTATTATTTTCTCCCAGTCTGAAGGCTGCCTTTTCACCTTGCTAATAGTTTCCTTTGTTGTGCAGAAGCTTTTAAGTTTAATTAGGTCCCATTTGTTTATTTTTGCTTTTATTTCCAATATTCTCTGTTCCTCTTCTTAGAAAGAACTGGGTTGTTTCTGCTTTTTCTGCTGTCACAAACAGTGCTGTACTGAACATCTCGTTGGGATTGCCTTGTGTACAGGTATGAGAATTTTCTAGGGTAAATACCTAGAAGGGAAATTGCCAGGTCATGGATTATGTGTGTTTTAAACTTTGGGAGTTAATTTCATCTTATGATTTTTACCTTTCATACTCCTAATGGCAGTGATTGAGTTTCTGTGTGTTTTTTTTTAACTTGGGTACTACATAAGGCTCTATTTTTTCTTTTTCTTTTTGTATAGATTTTGGCTTTATTTATTAAACAATTTATCTTTCTCCCACTCATTTTTAATGCCAACTCTGTCATATACCAGGTTCCCACAAACATGTGGATCTGTTCGAGATGTCTTATTCTAATCATTTGGTCTCTGTCTTTATCCTGATACCACTAACACTGATTTTTTTAAGTTGCCACAACCTTATAGAAAGTCTTTACCTCATCTTCTTCCCAATGTTCTTAGTCATTTATTCTTTCAGAGGAATTTTAGGAGCAGTTTGTCAAAGCTTCACAAAATACTAATATTCTGCTATATTTGTACTTAATATGATTTGATTTTCCACTTTCTCCATCTGTTCTCTGGAATAGTTTCTGTAAGATGGAATTACTAGTTACCTGGAAGTTTGTTAAGAAATCCTCCTTAATACTAGGTTGATATATTTTGGGACCTAATTACACACTTCATTCAATCCAATTTCATGCATACGTTCAGTTTATTAATGGTTATGTTAAGTTGGTGCAAATGTAATTGCAGCTCTGTTTTTTCTTCCTGAATCAACTTTAATAAGTTTTGTCTTTCTAGGAAATTATTCTTTTTGTCTAGGTGTTCAAACTTATTGGCAAAAATTTGTTCCTAGTATTTGCTTAAGCACTTAAAATCTCTTGTGTTTCTCTGTCTGTTTCCCATTAAAGTAATAATATTTTCATTTATGTCTTTCATTTTACTAATCAAAATGCCAAAATTTTGTCTACTTTATTAGATTTTATAGGTGCTTTCCTTTTTCTTTAAAAATTTTTGTTTATTCTGCTGGTCTTTCTCTAACTTTTTGACTAGACTCCTTATTCATTGGTTTACATTTTGCTTCATTTGTAATATAAACATTTAAGACTAAATTTCCTCTAATATTGGCTTACCTGCTTTCTATAAGCTTTGATATATAATATTCTCAAGATTATTTAGTTTAAAATATTTTATAATTTCTATCATGATTTCCCTTGGTTCCAAGTATTATTTGATATGCTTTAAAATTTCTAAACATACGATTTTTACTATATTTTTTCTTACTGATTTTAATTGTGCTGTGATTTTCATGGTTAAATATGACAAATTTTAGAAATACTTCATATGAGTTGAGAAAATAATTTTTGGATACAGGCTCTCTATATATTCATTCTATCAAAGTTATTAGTTATGTTGGTCAAAACCTATGTGTTCCTATCAATTTGATGTCTTCTTTATTAGCTACTAATAAAGAACTTGTAATTCTACCAATTTTTGTTTCATGCTTTTGGAGGTTTGGTGTGGTTCAGTTGCTCAGTCGTGTCCGACTCTTTGCGACCCCATGGATTGCAGCTGTACAAATCCAAAATACGGTATTTTCTCAGTAAAGTTTTCCTTTTGTCATTTTGTAATAATTGGGGAATAATATTCTTTTTCACTGAAATATACTTGGTTTCACATTAATAATGCTGCTTTGACTTTCTTTTGGTTGTATCTTTTTTATCCACTTATTTTTAGACTTTTTGAGGGTTCTTTTTGCATGTTTCTCTTTTGAACATATGTAAACTCCAACATGTGGCAGGACTTTATTTCATAAATAGAATCTATCATTCTCTTTCTTCTAGTCAATTATCTAGTCTGATTATCTATTATTTATTCTGATTAGGGATTCCTTTGGATTTAAACAAGATGGATGTTATTTTCTGTATTGTATTTGTCTTGCTTTTGTTTCTTTTCCCCCCTTTATTTCTTTTTCTCTTTCTTTCTTACTTCCTGTTGAATTTTATTTTTTCTTTTTCCTTCTTCTTTATTAAATTCTGTTAATAGGAACTAATACATATCTAATACGCAAATTTAACAAACTCTCACTTTGAATGACATTGACTCCCTTTCTGAAATGTGTGAGAACTGTAGATCAGGTACACTTATACTGTCCCTGCCCCTTGGTTTACATGCTAATTGCTGCTCCCCCTTATACTTATGAGTCATTGTTACTGATGCAGTTAGTGATGATTTAGAGGTATACACGTTATTTGCCAATTTATTTTCTCACTATTGCTTCTTGTATTCTATTCCTTCCTCCTGAGTTCAGTATGACTTTTCTTGCGGTATATTTTTTAGTATTCTTTTAGCAATGTTCTGTGAGTAGTAAATTTCCTTTGCTTTGTCTGAATATGTCTGTATTTTACTCTCATTTCTAAATAACAGTTTTTCGGACCGTGCAATTCAAGGTAGACAGTTATTTCCTCTCAGTACACTGACTATTATTCCATTTCTTAAAGCTTCTGTTGTTCAGGATCTTGTTGTCAGTTCTTTGCTGTTTCTCTGTAGTAATTTGCTTTTTTGACTTCTCCCTAATAACTTCTTGTTGTCTTTATGTGTTTTGGGTTTATGGTGTTCCATAGTTTTACTACAATGTGTCTAGATATAGAATTATTTTGACTTTTTCTACTTGGGTCTTCTACTGATGCTTGAATCTGACAATTCATGTCTTTTATGAATTCTGGAAAATTCTTAGCTGTCATCTCTTGAAATATCTTTCAAGCTATTTTAGAAGTCTTAGTCCTATGTTGAGCTTCCCAGGTGGTGCTAGTGGTAAAGAACCCCCCTGCCAATGCAGGAGATGTAAGAGACATGGGTTCTATCCCTGGGTCAGGAAGATCCCCTGGAGGAGGGCATGGCAACCCACTCCAGTATTCTTGCCTGGAGAATCCCATGGCCAGAGGAGCCTGGTGGGCTATAGTTCATAGGTCACAAAGAGTCAGACATGACTAAAACGACTTAGCACGGCATGCTGCTGCTGCTGCTAAGTCACTTCAGTCGTGTCCGACTCTGTGCGACCCCATAGACGGCAGCCCACCAGGCTCCCCCATCCCTGGGATTCTCCAGGCAAGAACACTGGAGTGGGTTGCCATTTCCTTCTCCAATGCATGAAAGTGAAAAGTGAAAGGGAAGTCGCTCAGTCGTGTCCGACTCTAGCGACCCCATGGACTGCAGCCTACCAGGCTCCTCCGTCCATGGGATTTTCCAGGCAAAAGTGCTGGAGTGGGGTGCCATTGCCTTCTCCGTAGCATGGCATAGCAGTCCTATATTAGACCATTTTATTCTGTCCTTGATATCTCTTAGCTCTTCATTTATATTTTTCTCTTCAACTCATGATTCATTTTGGGAGATTTCCTGAGGTCTATATTGCATTGCATTCCATCCTGTTGTCTTCAGTTTGTTTCCAACCTGCTGTTTAGTTCAATTATTGATGTTTTCTTTATAGTGGCTACATTTAAAAAATCAATTCTGCTTGTTTCTTTAATAAATCGTTCATGAAAAGTAATATCTTGTTTCTTTCTTTTGGTTTTAGATTCTTACTTTACAGCTTTAATTAATAAGTTCATTTTATAGTTTCCTTCAGATTACTCTACAGATCTATTGGTTTATGTTGAATCCTAAAGTTCCTTGTGTCTGCTTATTCTCTCTTCTGAAGGAATATTTCTTTATATGTTTTGTAATTTGGGGCTATGGGCTCATTTTCATACGTCTTTATCTGAGGGAGTCTTGTAGATTTTATGTTTAGATTATGCTGCTTCGGAACAGTTTTGCATTTGTTTCTGCAGTATGAGAATTCCAGACTGAATTCATGTTTGACCTCATAAGCTATTTCTCATTCTCTACTCCAAGCCTAAATTTCAGAAAATAGCCTTTTTCTTCTTTATATCCCGAATTTGTTAGTTATCCAGATGTTCTGTTTTTCTCCTGGATGATCAAATTTTTTTTTCAACAGATCTTTATGTACCTGGGATCATTTTTTTTCCCCCCACATACGTTTAGCACTGATGTCAAATGATCTTTCTTAAAGGAGATTCTGATTGTATTGACCTTTCAGTGGCTTACCAGGAAGCTATAGAATGAACTCCAACTCCTTGAAAAACTGGCCCCTGCTTTGTCATTTCTGACCTCAGTGCTCACTTTTCTCTCATTGACACTTCATGTTTAAGCTGAAGAACTGATCATTTATGTTACAGATCATGAGCTCTCTTGTTTCAATGCTTTTACATGTGCTGCTTCATCATTAACTACCCTCCTTTCCTTGGTTAAATTTTACTATTATTTAGACAAATTAGGCATCTTAGAGAAGTGCTTTCAGCTCAATGTCATCTTATTTTTATTGTTGGTTGGTTGGTTGGTTGGTTTGATGTTAAACAGTAATTAAAAAGCACAAAGGGAGAGTTTATCGCTTTGTGTTCCTAAGCTCTTCATATTTACACATTTAAAACCACATCAAACTTGTGTTTCTGGGACAGTATAGATATTTGGGAAAGAACCGAACTTATGCTTCAGTTGAAAATCTTACACATTTCAAAGCCATCTCTATAAGGGGATATTAGTGAAATATTGCGTATTTGTGATATTATATATTTCATTGCCAAATTGCCTTTTGGAAGCTTTTGAAAAGCAAAGAAAGTGGATCTGTTTACATGGCCTTTTTAGTAAAATAGAACTGGGTTCTTATTTTGCCTCTGCTACTGATATGCTAAGTATCTCCTTTCTTGCTTTGATTTGCCACTTTTTAAAGTGAAGATAGATGTTGGGTGAGATGATGTTCATTTTCTTTCACCTCCAAAATCCTCCTAATGATTCCAAAAATCATCTTAGACATCCAGATATATTTTATTGTACCCTTTTTTCTAAGTTGCCATCACTCCTTTTTGGTTGGTAAATTTAAGCTAGTGAATTTCTCATAATTCTTAGGATATATATGAAGTTTAAGGTAAATTTGCATTAAAATAATTTATTGAATGTACTTAGTTAATATAAACACCAATCAGAAAGTTTTGACTAATATCAAAATTTGAGGGCAGAGACAGATTTTTTAACCTTGTTTTGACTTAAAGGAGCAGCAGTGAAGATCAGAAATGCCGTGCTTCAGGAATGTGGACTTAAAACCCAGTTAATGGGCAATGCCCTTCCTGGGTAATATCAAATAGCTTATGTTTTCAGGCTTAGTTGGTGCTTGCTTTACTACAGATATATCTAGATTCGAACAGTGTGAAGATCAATAACTTTTGATATGCTTGCCAATTTCTAGTGTTGATGAGCAATTTCTTCCAAGCAGCCTGTCTTCAAATGTTAGTGCACCTTCATAGGAAATAAAAAGTGCCATAATTTCCTATGAACCCTGTGCCTACTAGTAACATTTAATTATTTTTCCTATTACTAGCTGAGATGACTCAGTCCCTGAAAATGATAAAGAACTTGTCTTAAATTAACTGTGTAAAAATATTTGCTTTAAATTTTCTTTGAGTTATTTATGTTAATAGCTTTTTGCATATTCGATATTGAATGAAAAACTATAATATTTATGATGTTTAAAGCATTAGAGTTGGGCAGAAAGCATCTTTATAAATGGAGAAGAATATTGGAAAGAAATAAATTTCTTTCTGTTGAATTTTATGAAAATACACAGCTAATCAGTGGTGATATTTTAATTTTTTTCCTCCTGGTTCTATTCTTCTCCTTTCTTATTTTGTTAAATATCTTAGTTCTTGTCACTAATCTCTTCTTTCACTTCCTCCTTCAGCTCTTTTTCCTCTTTCTTTCCTCCTCTCTTTTTTCTTTCCTTTAAAGGTTTTCTCCTGCCTTTTATTTTTATTATGTAAATATTTATCTATATACAAACCTTACCATGAAGTGGAAGCAGGAATGGGATTTATAAGCAAAGAAACAGACTGTAAAATTGTAAGATAGAAGGAATCACTGTTTGTGTATTAGACAAATCCAAATAGAACAGAATAACAACAGATTAATGTTACTGGTGATTATAGGTTGTCCTTTTATTCCCATTAAATATATGAAACAATTCAGTGATTTTTCACTCTGTGTATTTGTTTTTAACATAAATTGGTCTGAGGAACTATGTTCCTATATGTTAAGTTGTAGTTTTGGCTGCTAGTTGAGTATACCATGAATTAATAATCATTTGATATTGACTTCAGTTGAGGTGAATACCAAGATTTATTGACCTGAGTGGAAAATATGAACCAAAGTGAAACTTCTGTCAATATTTATTTACTTTTACAGGGACAATTAATCTTGATACTCATTGAAACAAGAATTCGATATATGTATTGTTGTGTACTTTTGGAGACTTCCATTAGAAATATTGACAAGTCCCCGGTTCATGGCCACAGATTTAAAAGGCCTATCAATTTAAATGTTTTGGGTATCAAGGGCTAAAACATGTAACATATCACTGTGTTGTTCTCCAGAAATAAGAAATCAAGAGTCTTCTTAGAGTAGATTAATGGGAATTCCTCCTCCTTTCAGTTCAGCTACTGCTTTTTTAGTAATAGGAACTGCCGAGAACGCACCCAGTACTGAGTTCTCGATGAATGACTTCATCTTGTTAGCAGATGGGGTAAACTCTGCTATGAAAGAGTTCTGCAATGCTCCTCCTGGTGGTGAATGACACTGGTGAGTAAAACTCCCCCCTGCATCTTAGTTTCTTTATAAGAGCTTCCTTTGTAAGCAGCCCTTACCTCTGGGAGAAGCCCAGGCTGTGAGGTTTGGACTTTTGTTTCTCAGGGTTTTCTTCTCTTCTTTTTCAGAGTAAAACAGTGTTGAGGTAAGAGAAACTTTTACTTTACAGTGACTGAAAATGTAATGAAGCACTTGACATGTATGTATGAAGTATTAATGTTGAATTTCCAGGGAGAGTGCCTTCTCTTTAGTCAATCAATTCCCTATTCAGAGTGTGATCTCAAGAATTATGCTTAAAATTTCTCCTCCTCTTTAAATCATTAAAATTTTTAAAAATTCTCTCCTCCCTCAAAAAAAGTAACAAAAGAACAAACAAACAAAAACAATTAATACCTCATGGGAATCACAGTTGAGGTAGATTTTCAAGATATGGTATTAGAGTGATTGACTTTTACTTAGTCAAGAATGAACTTGTCTTCTCCATATAAATTTAAATAAAAAGCTTATATGTCACATTCTAGCCTTTATTGAATAATGTTCGAGTTGTCTTTACTCAATAGGTATCAGAGATTGCCTTACTTAGGGAAATATCCAAAAAATTAGTGAAACATATTGATGATATGTATGATATTATATATAAATAATACAATATATAATATATAAATTATATAATATGATATATAATATTATAATGATACATATGTATATATACATATATAAAGTTAATTTGTCATTGGGGTAGTGTAACATATTTATCATCAAAGTTTTAGAATAGGCAAATTTTATTCTGGACATTGTGAACTATGTTCAGAGTTTTAAAAAAAATTTTTAATGGTCTATCTCAACATGTCTCAAAATTGTTTATAATACCCAATATAATATGCCTTTACACATAGCTGAAAATCATAAATTCACCAATACCCATGAACAATAACAACACATTAGTAAATTTGTGTTCAGCTTTAAGTTTTCAATACTTTGGCCAATGCTCCAATACTTTGGCCACCTGATGCGAAGAACTGACGATTGGAAAAGACCCTAATGCTGGGCAAGATTGAAGGCAGGAGGAGAAAGGGACAACAGAGGATAAGATGGTTGAATGGCATCGCTGACTTGATGGACAGGAGTTTGAGCAAACTCCAGGACTTGGTGATGGACAGGGAAGCCTGGAGTGCTGCAGTCCATGGGGTTGCAAAGAGCCGGACATGACTGAGTGACTGAACTGAGCTGAACTTAAGTTTTCAACTTTTTAAAAAATAATATTTTCTGCCATCCTAAGGCAATAATTTTTTTTGAGAGGGGAGGATTTGCTTGTTTTCATAAAGTTTTATTGCTTTTCCTGGTTATAACAGTAAAGTGTGTTTTTTAAAGAGGAGTTACCTTGTGATGTACAGAAAAATCTTTTAGGAAGTTGTACTATATGTATTAATGAGGATAGCAAAAGCAAAACAAAAACAGAAAAATAAAACAATGAAAACCACCAAATAACATCTCCCATGCACGTCCCCCCTCTCCCCCATAAACACCCAGAAGATGCAGTCCTTAAGGTACTGGTCTTTGACATTTTGCAAGCATAGAAGTGAAAAACACATACACACAAATACACCACTTCATCTTGTACAGAGCAGCCTCTTGGAAAGTACAGGCTTCCTGTATGTGTCTCAGAAATAGCTCATCTTCCTTCCTTTCCTTTTTGAGGAACAAGAATCATCCACCTCTGTGGCTCAGAGAATCCTATCACCAGCTAGCCTTGACAAACACAACAGGGAAACACTGGAGGCCCCCATACTGTGACTGGTGAAAGGAAAATGACCAGCGATGTCTATGAAAGACCAGTTTATTTATATAAACCTGAGAGGTGTGGACAAAGTGACTGAAAAGACGAGAAAGACAGAAACTGGAAAGCGGATGCAGGAGGATGGGAGTAGCCATGGTGAGAGGGGGAGGGCTTAGGCAGTGAACTGAGAACAAGTAAGACGGAAGCACAGCACTGAAGAGATAGCCTAGAACTGCCAGATTGCTGCACACCTTAGGACCATCTTCTTGAAGATAAAGGATCTTCCCTTCCACTGCAAAACCTTCCAAAAGCCCCTAAGAAGCCAGATTGTTGAAGGAAAGCTAGAGGGGAAAGCTCAATAGTTTGGGGTGGAGGTCAGGATGAGAGATGGTTCATGGAACAGTATATATGAAAAAGAAACCATTTCAGGGAAAACAGAAGGAAAGGAAAGCATTTACTTGCCTGAAAAAATATAATTAGATTTGAATTCTTCATATTTCAATGTGTTAGTCTTTGGCAACCTCCATAAAACCACCACCATATTTTTTCGTATCAAGAGTTCAAAGTGATGACTCCACTTTGACTGGTGGGTGGATCAAGGTGGAAAAAGGCCTTTGTCTTTACTGTGGTGGGTGTGTAGACTTTGGAGACAGATACCAGGATTCAGGCCTCTTGGTAGTTTTCTGAAATTGCACAATTTACCCGCTCTCTGATTTCTAGGTTGAAAAATGGGGGATTTACCTGAAAATTTTGTGGGGATTAAAATTAAAAAATGTATTTAAAAAGTGCCAGTAGGACTTCCCTGGTGGTCCAGTGGCTAAGACTCCAGCTTCCCAATACAGGGGGCCAGGATTCCATCCCTGGTCAGGGAACCAGATCCTACATGCCACAACTAAAGATCGAAGATCCTGTGGCCATAACTACGACTTGGCACAGCCAAATAAATCAATGGATGAACAAATAAGTAAATGATTTTTAAAAAGTACCCAACACACTGCCTGGCCCAGACTTAATTGTATGTTATATGTTAGTTGCCTTCCTCTAGGCAAAGAGCTTTGGAAATCCCTGTAAGAAAAAGGCCATGAAAAATTAGAAGAAATTTAGGATGATATAGTTTTTAGTGTTATATGATCAAATGTGCCTGCCTTCTAAATTTGTCCTCTAGAATCAGGCAGAATTTTTTTTCGAGGGAAGAGGAAATCTGAAAATGAGACCTTTAATTCCTCATTGTATCCTTGCTGCTCAGACATATTAGTCTGTGTCTGCTTTGCTTTACTTGCAGTGCTTTCTCTAATTGCAGTGGTATGTGAGGCCACCATCTTTAGCAGAGTCTGGACCTTGTCAGTCTTTCCCCCGCTGGCTGGACTCTCCCACAAGCACACTGACTTCATTCATTCCTCCAGCACCCCCAAACTCTGTTCCTCCTTACAGCCTTCTTACCTCTCCTTGAAGTACTCCTCATAGACTCCTCCTTTCCTCTCCTGTCCCCTCACAGTCACACTCTAGGTATTGGGCTAATTCCCATTTAATTCCTACTTACATTAATTGTTGCTTCCTGCCTGAGACCCCAGCCTAGGTTATATCTGTTGGTTGCTTGAAAGATTTCTCAGCATCTGTCCTGCTGTGCGTGTATGCTCAGTTGTGTCTCTTTGCAACTCTATGGACTGTAGCCCGCCAGGCTCCTTTGTCCATGGTGTTCTCCAGGCAAGAATACTGGAGTGAGTTGTCATTTCCTTCTCCAGGGGATCTTCCCGACACAGGGTTCAAACCTGGGTCTCTTGCGTCTCCTGCATTGGCAGGTAGATTCTTTACCACTGTGCCACCTGGGAAGCCCTCTGTCCTGCTGCCATGCCATGACAAGTTGCTTCAGTAGTGTCTGACTCTTTGCAATCCTGTGGACTGTGTAGCCTATCAGGCTCCTCTATCCAGGAGATTCTCCAGGCAGGAATACTGGAGTGGGTGGCTGTGCCCTTCTCCAGGGGATCTTCCTTCCTGATGCAGGAATGGAAACTGCATCTTTTATGTCTCCTGCATTGGTAGGCGAGTTCTTTACCCATAGCAATATCTGGGAAACCCCTCTGTCCTGCTACTTATCACAATTATGATTAATCAATTATCTGGTCTTTCTTTCTGGCTAAAACATTGGTGAGGATAGGAACTATGTTTCATCATCACTCTGTCACCCACACTCAGCTCAGTGACTTGCGTATTATTGATGATCAACAAATATTTGTTGAAAGAGTGATGCTAGATGCAGAAACAAATTGTTGGCTACGTTATTGTCACATCATAGAATTGCCTAGTCTTGTTGTGCTCAGCATCACTGACTGTTGGCTCCATGTGGTTAGTTTATGTTCTCTAGATTGTAAAATGGACCAGTGTGGTACCATGGAGACAATGCGTATGGTTTGTGTAGAGTAAGGTCTGAGCAAGTATCTATTTGAAAAAGGAAGCTGGCTCAGCCCAGGAGCTGGCATCCCTTCTCTTGTACAGTATCTTATACCACAAGATTCAAGTCTGTTGAATATCCTAACCCAGTAAACACAACTGTAGGGAAGTAGTGGGCATTGGGTACTATTCTGTGGCTTGTTAAGCCTTTGGAATTAGGGAACAACTTGAAAGTTGGTGAATTGTAAAACCTTTTGTCTGGACATGACTGTATCATGAGTTTGCTTGATGTGGTCATACCTTGAATTGTAGGAGGTACTTGCCTGAGATCACAAACTCTATAGGTGAGATTCAATTATTTGGTCAATCTGAAACATTCCATAATAATTGTTAATGCATAATCCAGTGGTAAAGAATCTGTCTGCCAATGCAGAATATGTAAAAGACGAGAGTTCTATCCCTGGGTCAGGAAGATCCCCTGGAGGAGGAAATGTCAACCTACTCCAGTG